>NW_028124067.1:0-23577 GCF_965194825.1 Balaenoptera physalus | reverse complement strand
ACAGAAACAGCACTCTGAGGGAGAGGAGCTGCTGGCGTTTGGTAGAAACATCTGCTATTGTGAAGAGAAACATTTCGTTGTAAGCGGGTAGATTCAGCCTTCCCTCAGTTTCTCAGCTGGCTATAAAGGAGGGCACTCTGTTGGCACACTTACTTGAGGCCCTGCTTCCCAGGCTGAAAACTCTGCTTTCTTTCCTTAGGTGGCACATTGGCTCAGAACTGCCCTACCCATAGGATTCAGGGATGTGCAGCCCGATTAGTTGAGATCAGCACTTCTGGCTCTTTCATGGGGGAAACCAACAGTGAAAAGAGCCGTTCTAAGCTGGAAACCATGGTGTCTTTCCCTAGTCTACACAGAAACAGCACTTTGAGGGAAAGGGGCTGCTGGCGTTTGGTAGCAAAATCTCCTATTCTGAAGTGAAACATTTCGTTGTAAGCGGGTAGATCAGCCTGGCCACATTTTCTCAGCTGGCTCTAAAGGAGTGCACACTGTTGGCAGACTTACTTGAGGCCCTGCTTCCCAGGCTGAAAATTTTGCTTTCATTCCTTAGGTGGCACATTGGCTCAGAACTCCCCTACCCCAAGGATTCAGGGATGTGCAGGCCGATTTTTTGAGAGCAGCCTTTCTGACTCTTTCATGGAGGAAACCAACTGGGTAAAGACCCGTTCTAAGCTGGGGACCATAGTGTCTTTCCCTAGTGTATACAGAAACAGCACTCTGAGGGAGAGGAGCTGCTGGCGTTTGGTAGAAACATCTGCTATTCTGAAGAGAAACATTTCGTTGTAAGCGGGTGGATTCAGCCTTGCCTGCTTTTCTCAGCTGGCTATAAAGGAGGGCACTCTGTTGGCACACTTACTTGAGGCCCTGCTTCCCAGGCTGAAAACTCTGCTTTTTCTCCTTAGGTGGCACATTGGCTCAGAACTGCCCTACCCCTAGGATTCAGGGATGTGCAGGCCGATTTTTTGAGATCAGCCTTTCTGACTCTTTCATGGAGGAAACCAACTGGGAAAAGACCCTTTCTAAGCTGGGGACCATAGTGTCTTTCCCTAGTGTACACAGAAACAGCACTCTGAGGGAGAGGAGCTGCTGGAGTTTGGTAGAAACATCTGCTATTCTGAAGAGAAACATTTCGTTGTAAGCGGTTAGATTCAGCCTTGCCTCATTTTCTCAGCTGGCTCTAAAGGAGGGCACTCTGTTGGCACACTTACTTGAGGCCCTGCTTCCCAGGCTGAAAATTTTGCTTTCATTCCTCAGGTGGCACATTGGCTCAGAACTCCCCTACCCCAAGGATTCAGGGATGTGCAGGCCGATTTTTGAGATCAGCCTTTCTGACTCTTTCATGGAGGAAACCACCTGGGAAAAGACCCGTTCTAAGCTGGGGACCATAGTGTCTTTCCCTAGTGTACACAGAAAAAGCACTCTGAGGGAGAGGAGCTGCTGGCGTTTGGTAGAAACATCTGCTATTCTGAAGAGAAACATTTCGTTGTAAGCGGGTAGATTCAGCCTTGCCTCAGTTTCTCAGCTGGCTCTAAAGGAGAGCATTCTGTTGGCAGACTTACTTGAGGCCCTGCTTCCCAGGCTGAAAACTCTGCTTTCTCTCCTTAGGTGGCACATTGGCTCAGAACTGCCCTACCCCTAGGATTCAGGGATGTGCAGGCCGATTTTTTGATATCAGCCTTTCTGAATCTTTCATGGAGGAAACCAACTGGGTAAAGACCCGTTCTAAGCTGGGGACCATAGTGTCTTTCCCTAGTGTACACAGAAACAGCACTCTGAGGGAGAGGAGCTGCTGGCGTTTGGTAGAAACATCTGCTATTGTGAAGAGAAACATTTCGTTGTAAGCGGGTAGATTCAGCCTTCCCTCAGTTTCTCAGCTGGCTATAAAGGAGGGCACTCTGTTGGCACACTTACTTGAGGCCCTGCTTCCCAGGCTGAAAACTCTGCTTTCTTTCCTTAGGTGGCACATTGGCTCAGAACTGCCCTACCCATAGGATTCAGGGATGTGCAGCCCGATTAGTTGAGATCAGCACTTCTGGCTCTTTCATGGGGGAAACCAACAGTGAAAAGAGCCGTTCTAAGCTGGAAACCATGGTGTCTTTCCCTAGTCTACACAGAAACAGCACTTTGAGGGAAAGGGGCTGCTGGCGTTTGGTAGCAAAATCTCCTATTCTGAAGTGAAACATTTCGTTGTAAGCGGGTAGATCAGCCTGGCCACATTTTCTCAGCTGGCTCTAAAGGAGTGCACACTGTTGGCAGACTTACTTGAGGCCCTGCTTCCCAGGCTGAAAATTTTGCTTTCATTCCTTAGGTGGCACATTGGCTCAGAACTCCCCTACCCCAAGGATTCAGGGATGTGCAGGCCGATTTTTTGAGAGCAGCCTTTCTGACTCTTTCATGGAGGAAACCAACTGGGTAAAGACCCGTTCTAAGCTGGGGACCATAGTGTCTTTCCCTAGTGTATACAGAAACAGCACTCTGAGGGAGAGGAGCTGCTGGCGTTTGGTAGAAACATCTGCTATTCTGAAGAGAAACATTTCGTTGTAAGCGGGTGGATTCAGCCTTGCCTGCTTTTCTCAGCTGGCTATAAAGGAGGGCACTCTGTTGGCACACTTACTTGAGGCCCTGCTTCCCAGGCTGAAAACTCTGCTTTTTCTCCTTAGGTGGCACATTGGCTCAGAACTGCCCTACCCCTAGGATTCAGGGATGTGCAGGCCGATTTTTTGAGATCAGCCTTTCTGACTCTTTCATGGAGGAAACCAACTGGGAAAAGACCCTTTCTAAGCTGGGGACCATAGTGTCTTTCCCTAGTGTACACAGAAACAGCACTCTGAGGGAGAGGAGCTGCTGGAGTTTGGTAGAAACATCTGCTATTCTGAAGAGAAACATTTCGTTGTAAGCGGTTAGATTCAGCCTTGCCTCATTTTCTCAGCTGGCTCTAAAGGAGGGCACTCTGTTGGCACACTTACTTGAGGCCCTGCTTCCCAGGCTGAACACTCTGCTTTCTTTCCTTAGGTGGCACATTGGCTCAGAACTGCCCTACCCCTAGGATTCAGGGATGTGCAGCCCGATTAGTTGAGATCAGCACTTCTGGCTCTTTCATGGGGGAAACCAACAGTGAAATGAGCCGTTCTAAGCTGGGAACCATGGTGTCTTTCCCTAGTCTACACAGAAACAGCACTTTGAGGGAAAGGGGCTGCTGGCGTTTGGTAGCAAAATCTCCTATTCTGAAGTGAAACATTTCGTTGTAAGGGGGTAGATCAGCCTGGCCACATTTTCTCAGCTGGCTCTAAAGGAGGGCACACTGTTGGCAGACTTACTTGAGGCCCTGCTTCCCAGGCTGAAAATTTTGCTTTCATTCCTCAGGTGGCACATTGGCTCAGAACTCCCCTACCCCAAGGATTCAGGGATGTGCAGGCCGATTTTTTGAGATCAGCCTTTCTGAGTCTTTCATGGAGGAAACAAACTGGGTAAAGACCCGTTCTACGCTGGGGACCATAGTGTCTTTCCCTAGTGTATACAGAAACAGCACTCTGAGGGAGAGGAGCTGCTGGTGTTTGGTAGAAACATCTGCTATTCTGAAGAGAAACATTTCGTTGTAAGCGGGTAGATTCAGCCTTGCCTCATTTTCTCAGCTGGCTATAAAGGAGGGCACTCTGTTGGCACACTTACTTGAGGCCCTGCTTCCCAGGCTGAAAACTCTGCTTTTTCTCCTTAGGTGGCACATTGGCTCTGAACTGCCCTACCCCTAGGATTCAGGGATGTGCAGCCCGATTAGTTAAGGTCAGCACCTCTGGCTCTTTCATGGGGGAAACCAACAGTGAAAAGAGCCGTTCTAAGCTGGGAACCATGGTGTCTTTCCCTAGTCTACACAGAAACAGCACGTTGAGGGAAAGGGGCTGCTGGCGTTTGGTAGCAAAATCTCCTATTCTGAAGTGAAACATTTCGTTGTAAGCGGGTAGATCAGCCTGGCCACATTTTCTCAGCTGCTTCTAAAGGAGGGCACACTGTTGGCAGACTTACTTGAGGCCCTGTTTCCCAGGCTGAAAACTCTGCTTTCTCTCCTTAGGTGGCACATTGGCTCAGAACTGCCCTACCCCTAGGATTCAGGGATGTGCAGGCCGATTTTTTGATATCAGCCTTTCTGAATCTTTCATGGAGGAAACCAACTGGGTAAAGACCCGTTCTAAGCTGGGGACCATAGTGTATTTCCCTAGTGTACACAGAAACAGCACTCTGAGGGAGAGGAGCTGCTGGCGTTTGGTAGAAACATCTGCTATTCTGAAGAGAAACATTTCGTTGTAAGCGGGTAGATTCAGCCTTGCCTCAGTTTCTCAGCTGGCTCTAAAGGAGGGCATTCTGTTGGCACACTTACTTGAGGCCCTGCTTCCCAGGCTGAAAACTCTGCTTTCTCTCCTTAGGTGGCACATTGGCTCAGAACTGCCCTACCCCTAGGATTCAGGGATGTGCAGGCCAATTTTTTGATATCAGCCTTTCTGACTCTTTCATGGAGGAAACCAACTGGGTAAAGACCCGTTCTAAGCTGGGGACCATAGTGTATTTCCCTAGTGTACACAGAAATAGCACTCTGAGGGAGAGGAGCTGCTGGCGTTTCGTAGAAACATCTGCTATTGTGAAGAGAAACATTTCGTTGTAAGCGGGTAGATTCAGCCTTCCCTCAGTTTCTCAGCTGGCTCTAAAGGAGGGCACTCTGTTGGCACACTTACTTGAGGCCCTGCTTCCCAGGCTGAAAACTCTGCTTTCTTTCCTTAGGTGGCACATTGGCTCAGAACTGCCCTACCCCTAGGATTCAGGGATGTGCAGCCCGATTAGTTGAGATCAGCACTTCTGGCTCTTTCATGGGGGAAACCAACAGTGAAAAGAGCCGTTCTAAGCTGGGAACCATGGTGTCTCTCCCTAGTCTACACAGAAACAGCACTTTGAGGGAAAGGGGCTGCTGGCGTTTGGTAGCAAAATCTCCTATTCTGAAGTGAAACATTTCGTTGTAAGCGGGTAGATCAGCCTGGCCACATTTTCTCAGCTGGCTCTAAAGGAGGGCACACTGTTGGCAGACTTACTTGAGGCCCTGCTTCCCAGGCTGAAAATTTTGCTTTCATTCCTTAGGTGGCACATTGGCTCAGAACTCCCCTACCCCAAGGATTCAGGGATGTTCAGGCCGATTTTTTGAGATCAGCCTTTCTGACTCTTTCATGGAGGAAACAAACTGGGTAAAGACCCGTTCTACGCTGGGGACCATAGTGTCTTTCCCTAGTGTATACAGAAACAGCACTCTGAGGGAGAGGAGCTGCTGGTGTTTGGTAGAAACATCTGCTATTCTGAAGAGAAACATTTCGTTGTAAGCGGGTAGATTCAGCCTTGCCTCATTTTCTCAGCTGGCTATAAAGGAGGGCACTCTGTTGGCACACTTACTTGAGGCCCTGCTTCCCAGGCTGAAAACTCTGCTTTTTCTCCTTAGGTGGCACATTGGCTCAGAACTGCCTTACCCCTAGGATTCAGGGATGTGCAGCCCGATTAGTTAAGGTCAGCACCTCTGGATCTTTCATGGGGGAAACCAACAGTGAAAAGAGCCGTTCTAAGCTGGGAACCATGGTGTATTTCCCTAGTCTACACAGAAACAGCACGTTGAGGGAAAGGGGCTGCTGGCGTTTGCTAGCAAAATCTCCTATTCTGAAGTGAAACATTTCGTTGTAAACGGGTAGATCAGCCTAGCCACATTTTCTCAGCTGGCTCTAAAGGAGGGCACACTGTTGGCAGACTTACTTGAGGCCCTGCTTCCCAGGCTGAAAATTTTGCTTTCATTCCTTAGGTGGCACATTGGCTCAGAACTCCCCTACCCCAAGGATTCAGGGATGTGCAGGCCGATTTTTGAGATCAGCCTTTCTGACTCTTTCATGGAGGAAACCACCTGGGAAAAGACCCGTTCTAAGCTGGGGACCATAGTGTCTTTCCCTAGTGTACACAGAAAAAGCACTCTGAGGGAGAGGAGCTGCTGGCGTTTGGTAGAAACATCTGCTATTCTGAAGAGAAACATTTCGTTGTAAGCGGGTAGATTCAGCCTTGCCTCAGTTTCTCAGCTGGCTCTAAAGGAGAGCATTCTGTTGGCAGACTTACTTGAGGCCCTGCTTCCCAGGCTGAAAACTCTGCTTTCTCTCCTTAGGTGGCACATTGGCTCAGAACTGCCCTACCCCTAGGATTCAGGGATGTGCAGGCCGATTTTTTGATATCAGCCTTTCTGAATCTTTCATGGAGGAAACCAACTGGGTAAAGACCCGTTCTAAGCTGGGGACCATAGTGTCTTTCCCTAGTGTACACAGAAACAGCACTCTGAGGGAGAGGAGCTGCTGGCGTTTGGTAGAAACATCTGCTATTGTGAAGAGAAACATTTCGTTGTAAGCGGGTAGATTCAGCCTTCCCTCAGTTTCTCAGCTGGCTATAAAGGAGGGCACTCTGTTGGCACACTTACTTGAGGCCCTGCTTCCCAGGCTGAAAACTCTGCTTTCTTTCCTTAGGTGGCACATTGGCTCAGAACTGCCCTACCCATAGGATTCAGGGATGTGCAGCCCGATTAGTTGAGATCAGCACTTCTGGCTCTTTCATGGGGGAAACCAACAGTGAAAAGAGCCGTTCTAAGCTGGAAACCATGGTGTCTTTCCCTAGTCTACACAGAAACAGCACTTTGAGGGAAAGGGGCTGCTGGCGTTTGGTAGCAAAATCTCCTATTCTGAAGTGAAACATTTCGTTGTAAGCGGGTAGATCAGCCTGGCCACATTTTCTCAGCTGGCTCTAAAGGAGTGCACACTGTTGGCAGACTTACTTGAGGCCCTGCTTCCCAGGCTGAAAATTTTGCTTTCATTCCTTAGGTGGCACATTGGCTCAGAACTCCCCTACCCCAAGGATTCAGGGATGTGCAGGCCGATTTTTTGAGAGCAGCCTTTCTGACTCTTTCATGGAGGAAACCAACTGGGTAAAGACCCGTTCTAAGCTGGGGACCATAGTGTCTTTCCCTAGTGTATACAGAAACAGCACTCTGAGGGAGAGGAGCTGCTGGCGTTTGGTAGAAACATCTGCTATTCTGAAGAGAAACATTTCGTTGTAAGCGGGTGGATTCAGCCTTGCCTGCTTTTCTCAGCTGGCTATAAAGGAGGGCACTCTGTTGGCACACTTACTTGAGGCCCTGCTTCCCAGGCTGAAAACTCTGCTTTTTCTCCTTAGGTGGCACATTGGCTCAGAACTGCCCTACCCCTAGGATTCAGGGATGTGCAGGCCGATTTTTTGAGATCAGCCTTTCTGACTCTTTCATGGAGGAAACCAACTGGGAAAAGACCCTTTCTAAGCTGGGGACCATAGTGTCTTTCCCTAGTGTACACAGAAACAGCACTCTGAGGGAGAGGAGCTGCTGGAGTTTGGTAGAAACATCTGCTATTCTGAAGAGAAACATTTCGTTGTAAGCGGTTAGATTCAGCCTTGCCTCATTTTCTCAGCTGGCTCTAAAGGAGGGCACTCTGTTGGCACACTTACTTGAGGCCCTGCTTCCCAGGCTGAACACTCTGCTTTCTTTCCTTAGGTGGCACATTGGCTCAGAACTGCCCTACCCCTAGGATTCAGGGATGTGCAGCCCGATTAGTTGAGATCAGCACTTCTGGCTCTTTCATGGGGGAAACCAACAGTGAAATGAGCCGTTCTAAGCTGGGAACCATGGTGTCTTTCCCTAGTCTACACAGAAACAGCACTTTGAGGGAAAGGGGCTGCTGGCGTTTGGTAGCAAAATCTCCTATTCTGAAGTGAAACATTTCGTTGTAAGGGGGTAGATCAGCCTGGCCACATTTTCTCAGCTGGCTCTAAAGGAGGGCACACTGTTGGCAGACTTACTTGAGGCCCTGCTTCCCAGGCTGAAAATTTTGCTTTCATTCCTCAGGTGGCACATTGGCTCAGAACTCCCCTACCCCAAGGATTCAGGGATGTGCAGGCCGATTTTTTGAGATCAGCCTTTCTGAGTCTTTCATGGAGGAAACAAACTGGGTAAAGACCCGTTCTACGCTGGGGACCATAGTGTCTTTCCCTAGTGTATACAGAAACAGCACTCTGAGGGAGAGGAGCTGCTGGTGTTTGGTAGAAACATCTGCTATTCTGAAGAGAAACATTTCGTTGTAAGCGGGTAGATTCAGCCTTGCCTCATTTTCTCAGCTGGCTATAAAGGAGGGCACTCTGTTGGCACACTTACTTGAGGCCCTGCTTCCCAGGCTGAAAACTCTGCTTTTTCTCCTTAGGTGGCACATTGGCTCTGAACTGCCCTACCCCTAGGATTCAGGGATGTGCAGCCCGATTAGTTAAGGTCAGCACCTCTGGCTCTTTCATGGGGGAAACCAACAGTGAAAAGAGCCGTTCTAAGCTGGGAACCATGGTGTCTTTCCCTAGTCTACACAGAAACAGCACGTTGAGGGAAAGGGGCTGCTGGCGTTTGGTAGCAAAATCTCCTATTCTGAAGTGAAACATTTCGTTGTAAGCGGGTAGATCAGCCTGGCCACATTTTCTCAGCTGCTTCTAAAGGAGGGCACACTGTTGGCAGACTTACTTGAGGCCCTGTTTCCCAGGCTGAAAACTCTGCTTTCTCTCCTTAGGTGGCACATTGGCTCAGAACTGCCCTACCCCTAGGATTCAGGGATGTGCAGGCCGATTTTTTGATATCAGCCTTTCTGAATCTTTCATGGAGGAAACCAACTGGGTAAAGACCCGTTCTAAGCTGGGGACCATAGTGTATTTCCCTAGTGTACACAGAAACAGCACTCTGAGGGAGAGGAGCTGCTGGCGTTTGGTAGAAACATCTGCTATTCTGAAGAGAAACATTTCGTTGTAAGCGGGTAGATTCAGCCTTGCCTCAGTTTCTCAGCTGGCTCTAAAGGAGGGCATTCTGTTGGCACACTTACTTGAGGCCCTGCTTCCCAGGCTGAAAACTCTGCTTTCTCTCCTTAGGTGGCACATTGGCTCAGAACTGCCCTACCCCTAGGATTCAGGGATGTGCAGGCCAATTTTTTGATATCAGCCTTTCTGACTCTTTCATGGAGGAAACCAACTGGGTAAAGACCCGTTCTAAGCTGGGGACCATAGTGTATTTCCCTAGTGTACACAGAAATAGCACTCTGAGGGAGAGGAGCTGCTGGCGTTTCGTAGAAACATCTGCTATTGTGAAGAGAAACATTTCGTTGTAAGCGGGTAGATTCAGCCTTCCCTCAGTTTCTCAGCTGGCTCTAAAGGAGGGCACTCTGTTGGCACACTTACTTGAGGCCCTGCTTCCCAGGCTGAAAACTCTGCTTTCTTTCCTTAGGTGGCACATTGGCTCAGAACTGCCCTACCCCTAGGATTCAGGGATGTGCAGCCCGATTAGTTGAGATCAGCACTTCTGGCTCTTTCATGGGGGAAACCAACAGTGAAAAGAGCCGTTCTAAGCTGGGAACCATGGTGTCTCTCCCTAGTCTACACAGAAACAGCACTTTGAGGGAAAGGGGCTGCTGGCGTTTGGTAGCAAAATCTCCTATTCTGAAGTGAAACATTTCGTTGTAAGCGGGTAGATCAGCCTGGCCACATTTTCTCAGCTGGCTCTAAAGGAGGGCACACTGTTGGCAGACTTACTTGAGGCCCTGCTTCCCAGGCTGAAAATTTTGCTTTCATTCCTTAGGTGGCACATTGGCTCAGAACTCCCCTACCCCAAGGATTCAGGGATGTTCAGGCCGATTTTTTGAGATCAGCCTTTCTGACTCTTTCATGGAGGAAACAAACTGGGTAAAGACCCGTTCTACGCTGGGGACCATAGTGTCTTTCCCTAGTGTATACAGAAACAGCACTCTGAGGGAGAGGAGCTGCTGGTGTTTGGTAGAAACATCTGCTATTCTGAAGAGAAACATTTCGTTGTAAGCGGGTAGATTCAGCCTTGCCTCATTTTCTCAGCTGGCTATAAAGGAGGGCACTCTGTTGGCACACTTACTTGAGGCCCTGCTTCCCAGGCTGAAAACTCTGCTTTTTCTCCTTAGGTGGCACATTGGCTCAGAACTGCCTTACCCCTAGGATTCAGGGATGTGCAGCCCGATTAGTTAAGGTCAGCACCTCTGGATCTTTCATGGGGGAAACCAACAGTGAAAAGAGCCGTTCTAAGCTGGGAACCATGGTGTATTTCCCTAGTCTACACAGAAACAGCACGTTGAGGGAAAGGGGCTGCTGGCGTTTGCTAGCAAAATCTCCTATTCTGAAGTGAAACATTTCGTTGTAAACGGGTAGATCAGCCTAGCCACATTTTCTCAGCTGGCTCTAAAGGAGGGCACACTGTTGGCAGACTTACTTGAGGCCCTGCTTCCCAGGCTGAAAATTTTGCTTTCATTCCTTAGGTGGCACATTGGCTCAGAACTCCCCTACCCCAAGGATTCAGGGATGTGCAGGCCGATTTTTGAGATCAGCCTTTCTGACTCTTTCATGGAGGAAACCACCTGGGAAAAGACCCGTTCTAAGCTGGGGACCATAGTGTCTTTCCCTAGTGTACACAGAAAAAGCACTCTGAGGGAGAGGAGCTGCTGGCGTTTGGTAGAAACATCTGCTATTCTGAAGAGAAACATTTCGTTGTAAGCGGGTAGATTCAGCCTTGCCTCAGTTTCTCAGCTGGCTCTAAAGGAGAGCATTCTGTTGGCAGACTTACTTGAGGCCCTGCTTCCCAGGCTGAAAACTCTGCTTTCTCTCCTTAGGTGGCACATTGGCTCAGAACTGCCCTACCCCTAGGATTCAGGGATGTGCAGGCCGATTTTTTGATATCAGCCTTTCTGAATCTTTCATGGAGGAAACCAACTGGGTAAAGACCCGTTCTAAGCTGGGGACCATAGTGTCTTTCCCTAGTGTACACAGAAACAGCACTCTGAGGGAGAGGAGCTGCTGGCGTTTGGTAGAAACATCTGCTATTGTGAAGAGAAACATTTCGTTGTAAGCGGGTAGATTCAGCCTTCCCTCAGTTTCTCAGCTGGCTATAAAGGAGGGCACTCTGTTGGCACACTTACTTGAGGCCCTGCTTCCCAGGCTGAAAACTCTGCTTTCTTTCCTTAGGTGGCACATTGGCTCAGAACTGCCCTACCCATAGGATTCAGGGATGTGCAGCCCGATTAGTTGAGATCAGCACTTCTGGCTCTTTCATGGGGGAAACCAACAGTGAAAAGAGCCGTTCTAAGCTGGAAACCATGGTGTCTTTCCCTAGTCTACACAGAAACAGCACTTTGAGGGAAAGGGGCTGCTGGCGTTTGGTAGCAAAATCACCTATTCTGAAGTGAAACATTTCGTTGTAAGCGGGTAGATCAGCCTGGCCACATTTTCTCAGCTGGCTCTAAAGGAGTGCACACTGTTGGCAGACTTACTTGAGGCCCTGCTTCCCAGGCTGAAAATTTTGCTTTCATTCCTTAGGTGGCACATTGGCTCAGAACTCCCCTACCCCAAGGATTCAGGGATGTGCAGGCCGATTTTTTGAGAGCAGCCTTTCTGACTCTTTCATGGAGGAAACCAACTGGGTAAAGACCCGTTCTAAGCTGGGGACCATAGTGTCTTTCCCTAGTGTATACAGAAACAGCACTCTGAGGGAGAGGAGCTGCTGGCGTTTGGTAGAAACATCTGCTATTCTGAAGAGAAACATTTCGTTGTAAGCGGGTGGATTCAGCCTTGCCTGCTTTTCTCAGCTGGCTATAAAGGAGGGCACTCTGTTGGCACACTTACTTGAGGCCCTGCTTCCCAGGCTGAAAACTCTGCTTTTTCTCCTTAGGTGGCACATTGGCTCAGAACTGCCCTACCCCTAGGATTCAGGGATGTGCAGGCCGATTTTTTGAGATCAGCCTTTCTGACTCTTTCATGGAGGAAACCAACTGGGAAAAGACCCTTTCTAAGCTGGGGACCATAGTGTCTTTCCCTAGTGTACACAGAAACAGCACTCTGAGGGAGAGGAGCTGCTGGAGTTTGGTAGAAACATCTGCTATTCTGAAGAGAAACATTTCGTTGTAAGCGGTTAGATTCAGCCTTGCCTCATTTTCTCAGCTGGCTCTAAAGGAGGGCACTCTGTTGGCACACTTACTTGAGGCCCTGCTTCCCAGGCTGAACACTCTGCTTTCTTTCCTTAGGTGGCACATTGGCTCAGAACTGCCCTACCCCTAGGATTCAGGGATGTGCAGCCCGATTAGTTGAGATCAGCACTTCTGGCTCTTTCATGGGGGAAACCAAGAGTGAAATGAGCCGTTCTAAGCTGGGAACCATGGTGTCTTTCCCTAGTCTACACAGAAACAGCACTTTGAGGGAAAGGGGCTGCTGGCGTTTGGTAGCAAAATCTCCTATTCTGAAGTGAAACATTTCGTTGTAAGGGGGTAGATCAGCCTGGCCACATTTTCTCAGCTGGCTCTAAAGGAGGGCACACTGTTGGCAGACTTACTTGAGGCCCTGCTTCCCAGGCTGAAAATTTTGCTTTCATTCCTCAGGTGGCACATTGGCTCAGAACTCCCCTACCCCAAGGATTCAGGGATGTGCAGGCCGATTTTTTGAGATCAGCCTTTCTGACTCTTTCATGGAGGAAACCAACTGGGAAAAGACCCTTTCTAAGCTGGGGACCATAGTGTCTTTCCCTAGTGTACACAGAAACAGCACTCTGAGGGAGAGGAGCTGCTGGAGTTTGGTAGAAACATCTGCTATTCTGAAGAGAAACATTTCGTTGTAAGCGGTTAGATTCAGCCTTGCCTCATTTTCTCAGCTGGCTCTAAAGGAGGGCACTCTGTTGGCACACTTACTTGAGGCCCTGCTTCCCAGGCTGAAAACTCTGCTTTTTCTCCTTAGGTGGCACATTGGCTCTGAACTGCCCTACCCCTAGGATTCAGGGATGTGCAGCCCGATTAGTTAAGGTCAGCACCTCTGGCTCTTTCATGGGGGAAACCAACAGTGAAAAGAGCCGTTCTAAGCTGGGAACCATGGTGTCTTTCCCTAGTCTACACAGAAACAGCACGTTGAGGGAAAGGGGCTGCTGGCGTTTGGTAGCAAAATCTCCTATTCTGAAGTGAAACATTTCGTTGTAAGCGGGTAGATCAGCCTGGCCACATTTTCTCAGCTGCTTCTAAAGGAGGGCACACTGTTGGCAGACTTACTTGAGGCCCTGTTTCCCAGCCTGAAAACTCTGCTTTCTCTCCTTAGGTGGCACATTGGCTCAGAACTGCCCTACCCCTAGGATTCAGGGATGTGCAGGCCGATTTTTTGATATCAGCCTTTCTGAATCTTTCATGGAGGAAACCAACTGGGTAAAGACCCGTTCTAAGCTGGGGACCATAGTGTATTTCCCTAGTGTACACAGAAACAGCAGTCTGAGGGAGAGGAGCTGCTGGCGTTTGGTAGAAACATCTGCTATTGTGAAGAGAAACATTTCGTTGTAAGCGGATAGATTCAGCCTTCCCTCAGTTTCTCACCTGGCTATAAAGGAGGGCACTCTGTTGGCACACTTACTTGAGGCCCTGCTTCCCAGGCTGAAAACTCTGCTTTCTTTCCTTAGGTGGCACATTGGCTCAGAACTGCCCTACCCATAGGATTCAGGGATGTGCAGCCCGATTAGTTGAGATCAGCACTTCTGGCTCTTTCATGGGGGAAACCAACAGTGAAAAGAGCCGTTCTAAGCTGGGAACCATGGTGTCTTTCCCTAGTCTACACAGAAACAGCACTTTGAGGGAAAGGGGCTGCTGGCGTTTGGTAGCAAAATCTCCTATTCTGAAGTGAAACATTTCGTTGTAAGCGGGTAGATCAGCCTGGCCACATTTTCTCAGCTGGCTCTAAAGGAGGGCACACTGTTGGCAGACTTACTTGAGGCCCTGCTTCCCAGGCTGAAAATTTTGCTTTCATTCCTTAGGTTGCACATTGGCTCAGAACTCCCCTACCCCAAGGATTCAGGGATGTGCAGGCCGATTTTTTGAGATCAGCCTTTCTGACTCTTTCATGGAGGAAACCAACTGGGAAAAGACCCGTTCTAAGCTGGGGACCATAGTGTCTTTCCCTAGAGTATACAGAAACAGCACTCTGAGGGAGAGGAGCTGCTGGTGTTTGGTACAAACATCTGCTATTCTGAAGAGAAACATTTCGTTGTAAGCGGGTAGATTCAGCCTTGCCTCATTTTCTCAGCTGGCTATAAAGGAGGGCACTCTGTTGGCACACTTACTTGAGGCCCTGCTTCCCAGGCTGAAAACTCTGCTTTTTCTCCTTAGGTGGCACATTGGCTCAGAACTGCCCTACCCCTAGGATTCAGGGATGTGCAGCCCGATTAGTTAAGGTCAGCACCTCTGGCTCTTTCATGGGGGAAACCAACAGTGAAAAGAGCCGTTCTAAGCTGGGAACCATGGTGTCTTTCCCTAGTCTACACAGAAACAGCACTTTGAGGGAAAGGGGCTGCTGGCGTTTGGTAGCGAAATCTCCTATTCTGAAGTGAAACATTTCGTTATAAGGGGGTAGATCAGCCTGGCCACATTTTCTCAGCTGTCTCTAAAGGAGGGCACACTGTTGGCAGACTTACTTGAGGCCGTGCTTCCTAGGCTGAAAATTTTGCTTTCATTCCTTAGGTGGCACATTGGCTCAGAACTCCCCTACCCCAAGGATTCAGGGATGTGCAGGCCGATTTTTTGAGATCAGCCTTTCTGACTCTTTCATGGAGGAAACCAACTGGGTAAAGACCCGTTCTAAGCTGGGGACCGTAGTGTCTTTCCCTAGTGTATACAGAAACAGCACTCTGAGGGAGAGGAGCTGCTGGCGTTTGGTAGAAACATCTGCTATGCTGAAGAGAAACATTTCGTTGTAAGCGGGTAGATTCAGCCTTGCCTCATTTTCTCAGCTGGCTATAAATGAGGGCACTCTGTTGGCACACTTACTTGAGGCCCTGCTTCCCAGGCTGAAAACTCTGCTTTTTCTCCTTAGGTGGCACATTGGCTCAGAACTGCCCTACCCCTAGGATTCAGGGATGTGCAGCCCGATTAGTTAAGGTCAGCACCTCTGGCTCTTTCATGGGGGAAACCAACAGTGAAAAGAGCCTTTCTAACCTGGGAACCATGGTGTCTTTCCCTAGTCTACACAGAAACAGCACTTTGAGGGAAAGGGGCTGCTGGCGTTTGGTAGCAAAATCTCCTATTCTGAAGTGAAACATTTCGTTGTAAGCGGGTAGATTCAGCCTGGCCACATATTCTCAGCTGGCTCTAAAACAGGGCACTCTGTTGGCAGACTTACTTGAGGCCCTGATTCCCAGGCTGAAAATTTTGCTTTCATTCCTTAGGTGGCACATTGGCTCAGAACTACCCTACCCAAAGGATTCAGGGATGTGCAGGCCGATTTTGTGAGATCAGCCTTTCTGACTCTTTAATGGAGGAAACCAACTGGGAAAAGACCCGTTCTAAGCTGGTGACCATAGTGTCTTTCCCTAGTGTACACAGAAACAGCACTCTGAGGGAGAGGAGCTGCTGGCGTTTGGTAGAAACATCTGCTATTCTGAAGAGAAACATTTCGGTGTAAGCGGGTAGATTCAGCCTTTCCTCATTTTCTCAGCTGGCTATAAAGGAGGGCATTCTGTTGGCTGACTTACTTCAGGCCCTGCTTCCCAGGCTGAAAACTCTGCTTTCTTTCCTTTGGTGGCACATTGGCTCAGAACTGCCCTACCCCTAGGATTCAGGGATGTGCAGCCCGATTAGTTGAGATCAGCACTTCTGGCTCTTTCATGGGGGAAACCAACAGTGAAAAGAGCCGTTCTAAGCTGGGAACCATGGTGTCTTTTCCTAGTCTACACAGAAACAGCACTTTGAGGGAAAGGGGCTGCTGGCGTTTGGTAGCAAAATCTCCTATTCTGAAGTGAAACATTTCGTTGTACGCGGGTAGATCAGCCTGGCCACATTTTCTCAGCTGGCTCTAAAGGAGGGCACACTGTTGGCAGACTTATTGAGGCCCTGCTTCCCAGGATGAAAATTTTGCTTTCATTCCTTAGGTGGCACATTGGCTCAGAACTCCCCTACCCCAAGGATTCAGGGATGTGCAGGCCGATTTTTTGAGATCAGCCTTTCTGACTCTTTCATGGAGGAAACCAACTGGGTAAAGACCCGTTCTAAGCTGGGGACCATAGTGTCTTTCCCTAGTGTATACAGAAACAGCACTCTGAGGGAGAGGAGCTGCTGGCGTTTGGTAGAAACATCTGCTATTCTGAAGAGAAACATTTCGTTGTAAGCGGGTAGATTCAGCCTTGCCTCATTTTCTCAGCTGGCTATAAAGGAGGGCACTCTGTTGGCACACTTACTTGAGGCCCTGCTTCCCAGGCTGAAAACTCTGCTTTTTCTCCTTAGGTGGCACATTGGCTCAGAACTGCCCTACCCCTAGGTTTCAGGGATGTGCAGCCCGATTAGTTAAGGTCAGCACCTCTGGCTCTTTCATGGGGGAAACCAACAGTGAAAAGAGCCGTTCTAAGCTGGGAACCATGGTGTCTCTCCCTAGTCTACACAGAAACAGCACGTTGAGGGAAAGGGGCTGCTGGCGTTTGGTAGCAAAATCTCCTATTCTGAAGTGAAACATTTCGTTGTAAACGGGTAGATCAGCCTAGCCACATTTTCTCAGCTGGCTCTAAAGGAGGGCACACTGTTGGCAGACTTACTTGAGGCCCTGCTTCCCAGGCTGAAAATTTTGCTTTCATTCCTTAGGTGGCACATTGGCTCAGAACTCCCCTACCCCAAGGTTTCAGGGATGTGCAGGCCGATTTTTGAGATCAGCCTTTCTGACTCTTTCATGGAGGAAACCAACTGGGAAAAGACCCGTTCTAAGCTGGGGACCATAGTGTCTTTCCCTAGTGTACACAGAAAAAGCACTCTGAGGGAGAGGAGCTGCTGGCGTTTGGTAGAAACATCTGCTATTCTGAAGAGAAACATTTCGTTGTAAGCGGGTAGATTCAGCCTTGCCTCAGTTTCTCAGCTGGCTCTAAAGGAGGGCATTCTGTTGGCACACTTACTTGAGGCCCTGCTTCCCAGGC
The DNA here is from genome assembly GCF_965194825.1 of Balaenoptera physalus. Taxonomy (NCBI): domain Eukaryota; kingdom Metazoa; phylum Chordata; class Mammalia; order Artiodactyla; family Balaenopteridae; genus Balaenoptera; species Balaenoptera physalus. Next base: position 6,530 of record NW_028124067.1, on the reverse strand, counting down.
TGAAAACTCTGCTTTCTCTCCTTAGGTGGCACATTGGCTCAGAACTGCCCTACCCCTAGGATTCAGGGATGTGCAGGCCAATTTTTTGATATCAGCCTTTCTGACTCTTTCATGGAGGAAACCAACTGGGTAAAGACCCGTTCTAAGCTGGGGACCATAGTGTATTTTCCTAGTGTACACAGAAATAGCACTCTGAGGGAGAGGAGCTGCTGGCGTTTCGTAGAAACATCTGCTATTGTGAAGAGAAACATTTCGTTGTAAGCGGGTAGATTCAGCCTTCCCTCAGTTTCTCAGCTGGCTCTAAAGGAGGGCACTCTGTTGGCACACTTACTTGAGGCCCTGCTTCCCAGGCTGAAAACTCTGCTTTCTTTCCTTAGGTGGCACATTGGCTCAGAACTGCCCTACCCCTAGGATTCAGGGATGTGCAGCCCGATTAGTTGAGATCAGCACTTCTGGCTCTTTCATGGGGGAAACCAACAGTGAAAAGAGCCGTTCTAAGCTGGGAACCATGGTGTCTCTCCCTAGTCTACACAGAAACAGCACTTTGAGGGAAAGGGGCTGCTGGCGTTTGGTAGCAAAATCTCCTATTCTGAAGTGAAACATTTCGTTGTAAGCGGGTAGATCAGCCTGGCCACATTTTCTCAGCTGGCTCTAAAGGAGGGCACACTGTTGGCAGACTTACTTGAGGCCCTGCTTCCCAGGCTGAAAATTTTGCTTTCATTCCTCAGGTGGCACATTGGCTCAGAACTCCCCTACCCCAAGGATTCAGGGATGTTCAGGCCGATTTTTTGAGATCAGCCTTTCTGACTCTTTCATGGAGGAAACAAACTGGGTAAAGACCCGTTCTACGCTGGGGACCATAGTGTCTTTCCCTAGTGTATACAGAAACAGCACTCTGAGGGAGAGGAGCTGCTGGTGTTTGGTAGAAACATCTGCTATTCTGAAGAGAAACATTTCGTTGTAAGCGGGTAGATTCAGCCTTGCCTCATTTTCTCAGCTGGCTATAAAGGAGGGCACTCTGTTGGCACACTTACTTGAGGCCCTGCTTCCCAGGCTGAAAACTCTGCTTTTTCTCCTTAGGTGGCACATTGGCTCAGAACTGCCTTACCCCTAGGATTCAGGGATGTGCAGCCCGATTAGTTAAGGTCAGCACCTCTGGATCTTTCATGGGGGAAACCAACAGTGAAAAGAGCCGTTCTAAGCTGGGAACCATGGTGTATTTCCCTAGTCTACACAGAAACAGCACGTTGAGGGAAAGGGGCTGCTGGCGTTTGCTAGCAAAATCTCCTATTCTGAAGTGAAACATTTCGTTGTAAACGGGTAGATCAGCCTAGCCACATTTTCTCAGCTGGCTCTAAAGGAGGGCACACTGTTGGCAGACTTACTTGAGGCCCTGCTTCCCAGGCTGAAAATTTTGCTTTCATTCCTTAGGTGGCACATTGGCTCAGAACTCCCCTACCCCAAGGATTCAGGGATGTGCAGGCCGATTTTTGAGATCAGCCTTTCTGACTCTTTCATGGAGGAAACCACCTGGGAAAAGACCCGTTCTAAGCTGGGGACCATAGTGTCTTTCCCTAGTGTACACAGAAAAAGCACTCTGAGGGAGAGGAGCTGCTGGCGTTTGGTAGAAACATCTGCTATTCTGAAGAGAAACATTTCGTTGTAAGCGGGTAGATTCAGCCTTGCCTCAGTTTCTCAGCTGGCTCTAAAGGAGAGCATTCTGTTGGCAGACTTACTTGAGGCCCTGCTTCCCAGGCTGAAAACTCTGCTTTCTCTCCTTAGGTGGCACATTGGCTCAGAACTGCCCTACCCCTAGGATTCAGGGATGTGCAGGCCGATTTTTTGATATCAGCCTTTCTGAATCTTTCATGGAGGAAACCAACTGGGTAAAGACCCGTTCTAAGCTGGGGACCATAGTGTCTTTCCCTAGTGTACACAGAAACAGCACTCTGAGGGAGAGGAGCTGCTGGCGTTTGGTAGAAACATCTGCTATTGTGAAGAGAAACATTTCGTTGTAAGCGGGTAGATTCAGCCTTCCCTCAGTTTCTCAGCTGGCTATAAAGGAGGGCACTCTGTTGGCACACTTACTTGAGGCCCTGCTTCCCAGGCTGAAAACTCTGCTTTCTTTCCTTAGGTGGCACATTGGCTCAGAACTGCCCTACCCATAGGATTCAGGGATGTGCAGCCCGATTAGTTGAGATCAGCACTTCTGGCTCTTTCATGGGGGAAACCAACAGTGAAAAGAGCCGTTCTAAGCTGGAAACCATGGTGTCTTTCCCTAGTCTACACAGAAACAGCACTTTGAGGGAAAGGGGCTGCTGGCGTTTGGTAGCAAAATCTCCTATTCTGAAGTGAAACATTTCGTTGTAAGCGGGTAGATCAGCCTGGCCACATTTTCTCAGCTGGCTCTAAAGGAGTGCACACTGTTGGCAGACTTACTTGAGGCCCTGCTTCCCAGGCTGAAAATTTTGCTTTCATTCCTTAGGTGGCACATTGGCTCAGAACTCCCCTACCCCAAGGATTCAGGGATGTGCAGGCCGATTTTTTGAGAGCAGCCTTTCTGACTCTTTCATGGAGGAAACCAACTGGGTAAAGACCCGTTCTAAGCTGGGGACCATAGTGTCTTTCCCTAGTGTATACAGAAACAGCACTCTGAGGGAGAGGAGCTGCTGGCGTTTGGTAGAAACATCTGCTATTCTGAAGAGAAACATTTCGTTGTAAGCGGGTGGATTCAGCCTTGCCTGCTTTTCTCAGCTGGCTATAAAGGAGGGCACTCTGTTGGCACACTTACTTGAGGCCCTGCTTCCCAGGCTGAAAACTCTGCTTTTTCTCCTTAGGTGGCACATTGGCTCAGAACTGCCCTACCCCTAGGATTCAGGGATGTGCAGGCCGATTTTTTGAGATCAGCCTTTCTGACTCTTTCATGGAGGAAACCAACTGGGAAAAGACCCTTTCTAAGCTGGGGACCATAGTGTCTTTCCCTAGTGTACACAGAAACAGCACTCTGAGGGAGAGGAGCTGCTGGAGTTTGGTAGAAACATCTGCTATTCTGAAGAGAAACATTTCGTTGTAAGCGGTTAGATTCAGCCTTGCCTCATTTTCTCAGCTGGCTCTAAAGGAGGGCACTCTGTTGGCACACTTACTTGAGGCCCTGCTTCCCAGGCTGAACACTCTGCTTTCTTTCCTTAGGTGGCACATTGGCTCAGAACTGCCCTACCCCTAGGATTCAGGGATGTGCAGCCCGATTAGTTGAGATCAGCACTTCTGGCTCTTTCATGGGGGAAACCAACAGTGAAATGAGCCGTTCTAAGCTGGGAACCATGGTGTCTTTCCCTAGTCTACACAGAAACAGCACTTTGAGGGAAAGGGGCTGCTGGCGTTTGGTAGCAAAATCTCCTATTCTGAAGTGAAACATTTCGTTGTAAGCGGGTAGATCAGCCTTACCACATTTTCTCAGCTGGCTCTAAAGGAGGGCACACTGTTGGCAGACTTACTTGAGGCCCTGCTTCCCAGGCTGAAAATTTTGCTTTCATTCCTCAGGTGGCACATTGGCTCAGAACTCCCCTACCCCAAGGATTCAGGGATGTGCAGGCCGATTTTTTGAGATCAGCCTTTCTGAGTCTTTCATGGAGGAAACAAACTGGGTAAAGACCCGTTCTACGCTGGGGACCATAGTGTCTTTCCCTAGTGTATACAGAAACAGCACTCTGAGGGAGAGGAGCTGCTGATGTTTGGTAGAAACATCTGCTATTCTGAAGAGAAACATTTCGTTGTAAGCGGGTGGATTCAGCCTTGCCTGCTTTTCTCAGCTGGCTATAAAGGAGGGCACTCTGTTGGCACACTTACTTGAGGCCCTGCTTCCCAGGCTGAAAACTCTGCTTTTTCTCCTTAGGTGGCACATTGGCTCAGAACTGCCCTACCCCTAGGATTCAGGGATGTGCAGGCCGATTTTTTGAGATCAGCCTTTCTGACTCTTTCATGGAGGAAACCAACTGGGAAAAGACCCTTTCTAAGCTGGGGACCATAGTGTCTTTCCCTAGTGTACACAGAAACAGCACTCTGAGGGAGAGGAGCTGCTGGAGTTTGGTAGAAACATCTGCTATTCTGAAGAGAAACATTTCGTTGTAAGCGGTTAGATTCAGCCTTGCCTCATTTTCTCAGCTGGCTCTAAAGGAGGGCACTCTGTTGGCACACTTACTTGAGGCCCTGCTTCCCAGGCTGAACACTCTGCTTTCTTTCCTTAGGTGGCACATTGGCTCAGAACTGCCCTACCCCTAGGATTCAGGGATGTGCAGCCCGATTAGTTGAGATCAGCACTTCTGGCTCTTTCATGGGGGAAACCAAGAGTGAAATGAGCCGTTCTAAGCTGGGAACCATGGTGTCTTTCCCTAGTCTACACAGAAACAGCACTTTGAGGGAAAGGGGCTGCTGGCGTTTGGTAGCAAAATCTCCTATTCTGAAGTGAAACATTTCGTTGTAAGGGGGTAGATCAGCCTGGCCACATTTTCTCAGCTGGCTCTAAAGGAGGGCACACTGTTGGCAGACTTACTTGAGGCCCTGCTTCCCAGGCTGAAAATTTTGCTTTCATTCCTCAGGTGGCACATTGGCTCAGAACTCCCCTACCCCAAGGATTCAGGGATGTGCAGGCCGATTTTTTGAGATCAGCCTTTCTGACTCTTTCATGGAGGAAACCAACTGGGAAAAGACCCTTTCTAAGCTGGGGACCATAGTGTCTTTCCCTAGTGTACACAGAAACAGCACTCTGAGGGAGAGGAGCTGCTGGAGTTTGGTAGAAACATCTGCTATTCTGAAGAGAAACATTTCGTTGTAAGCGGTTAGATTCAGCCTTGCCTCATTTTCTCAGCTGGCTCTAAAGGAGGGCACTCTGTTGGCACACTTACTTGAGGCCCTGCTTCCCAGGCTGAAAACTCTGCTTTTTCTCCTTAGGTGGCACATTGGCTCTGAACTGCCCTACCCCTAGGATTCAGGGATGTGCAGCCCGATTAGTTAAGGTCAGCACCTCTGGCTCTTTCATGGGGGAAACCAACAGTGAAAAGAGCCGTTCTAAGCTGGGAACCATGGTGTCTTTCCCTAGTCTACACAGAAACAGCACGTTGAGGGAAAGGGGCTGCTGGCGTTTGGTAGCAAAATCTCCTATTCTGAAGTGAAACATTTCGTTGTAAGCGGGTAGATCAGCCTGGCCACATTTTCTCAGCTGCTTCTAAAGGAGGGCACACTGTTGGCAGACTTACTTGAGGCCCTGTTTCCCAGGCTGAAAACTCTGCTTTCTCTCCTTAGTTGGCACATTGGCTCAGAACTGCCCTACCCCTAGGATTCAGGGATGTGCAGGCCGATTTTTTGATATCAGCCTTTCTGAATCTTTCATGGAGGAAACCAACTGGGTAAAGACCCGTTCTAAGCTGGGGACCATAGTGTATTTCCCTAGTGTACACAGAAACAGCACTCTGAGGGAGAGGAGCTGCTGGCGTTTGGTAGAAACATCTGCTATTGTGAAGAGAAACATTTCGTTGTAAGCGGATAGATTCAGCCTTCCCTCAGTTTCTCACCTGGCTATAAAGGAGGGCACTCTGTTGGCACACTTACTTGAGGCCCTGCTTCCCAGGCTGAAAACTCTGCTTTCTTTCCTTAGGTGGCACATTGGCTCAGAACTGCCCTACCCATAGGATTCAGGGATGTGCAGCCCGATTAGTTGAGATCAGCACTTCTGGCTCTTTCATGGGGGAAACCAACAGTGAAAAGAGCCGTTCTAAGCTGGGAACCATGGTGTCTTTCCCTAGTCTACACAGAAACAGCACTTTGAGGGAAAGGGGCTGCTGGCGTTTGGTAGCAAAATCTCCTATTCTGAAGTGAAACATTTCGTTGTAAGCGGGTAGATCAGCCTGGCCACATTTTCTCAGCTGGCTCTAAAGGAGGGCACACTGTTGGCAGACTTACTTGAGGCCCTGCTTCCCAGGCTGAAAATTTTGCTTTCATTCCTTAGGTTGCACATTGGCTCAGAACTCCCCTACCCCAAGGATTCAGGGATGTGCAGGCCGATTTTTTGAGATCAGCCTTTCTGACTCTTTCATGGAGGAAACCAACTGGGAAAAGACCCGTTCTAAGCTGGGGACCATAGTGTCTTTCCCTAGAGTATACAGAAACAGCACTCTGAGGGAGAGGAGCTGCTGGTGTTTGGTACAAACATCTGCTATTCTGAAGAGAAACATTTCGTTGTAAGCGGGTAGATTCAGCCTTGCCTCATTTTCTCAGCTGGCTATAAAGGAGGGCACTCTGTTGGCACACTTACTTGAGGCCCTGCTTCCCAGGCTGAAAACTCTGCTTTTTCTCCTTAGGTGGCACATTGGCTCAGAACTGCCCTACCCCTAGGATTCAGGGATGTGCAGCCCGATTAGTTAAGGTCAGCACCTCTGGCTCTTTCATGGGGGAAACCAACAGTGAAAAGAGCCGTTCTAAGCTGGGAACCATGGTGTCTTTCCCTAGTCTACACAGAAACAGCACTTTGAGGGAAA
>NW_028124068.1:10000-23758 GCF_965194825.1 Balaenoptera physalus | reverse complement strand
AAAATTTAAGCCTGATATAAGATTTTGACAATACAATGTTAGTTAATTTAAGTATTAACTAATGTCAAGTGGGTTCTTCACAATAAACATCAAAGGCTTTCTTAGCCTGATAGTGAGTAGAAACATCTCCAAAGGAAAAGTTGCTAATTAGCAGAAATGAACTCTTAAATACAGTGAAGGGGACAGCTTGGTAAGGGGCAGGGGTGAGGGAGTACCTAAATCAAATCATCTGATTTTCCCCCTTGAATTACTGATTTCCAGATGGATTTACCAGGTTCTTTGTTAGTGTTATTCCACTTGCAGTTTCATAACCGGCTTGACCCAAGTAGATCAGAGGCCCACCCAAAGGTTGTTTTCTAAAAGAAGTAAAGTGTAGGCTTGAGCAATTTCTTCAAATCATTTTATCAACAAAGACAGATAGTCTAAATAATCCAATCAGGAAACCATGCCAACCTTACCCTTCCCCTTCTCATGAAAGATTTGACTGAACTATTTGAGTAATAATCATAGTGATCACTTCTTTGTCTAGAATCTGGACTCCAGATCGAGGCAGAAAAGTTGCATCCCCTTCCCCAAATAACTTCTTTATTAAAGCAGAACACTTCACCACTTTCTACTTCACACTGCAGTGTTCCTTTGAAATGCTTCCCTGAAAATTCTTTTCTACTAACGTTGTCATCAGCTTCCTTAGGATTCTCCATGTTAAATTATCTGACATTCTTCAGATAATTCAGATTTTAATGAAGAATCTTTGGGAGTAGTTAAACTCTGACTTGATCATAGTTGAACGTTCTTATCTTTTTCTGGGGGGAATCTGCTAATGTTAAGATACCCTTCGTATAGGAATTATTCAAGTGTTTATGTAGTTAGATGCCAAGAGGTACAACACAATATTTAATAATAAAAATACTCTATGTAGATTTTCATATTAATTACAGAGGAGTTTACAGGAATAGAATATGTGTATCCAATCGATAATACATTTGGGTTCAAATGCTACGTCAGTATTTTTCTGCATACTTGCTGATATTGATGTTCACCAGTGCTGATCAAAAGGTTCATATTGCTGGGTTAAACTCAAAATTAATATAAAAATTAAAATATGAGAATCAATAATAATTGTAGTTGAAACATATGGCTTAGTACATATATTGAGAAATAAAGGAATTTTTAAAAATCTTAATGGACAGGATGATATCAGTGATAAATTAATTCCATAGCATTCTCTAAATTCTGAATTGGGAAATCATGGAAGCACCTTTGAAAATGTTTTCAAGTGATTTAATTTACATTATAGTCATTTAACAATGCATTTTCTTATGTGGCAAAATATTCATATATATATATATATATATATATCATCTTGTTTGTGAAACATGATGCTAATAAAGTACTACAGTCAACCAGTTATAATTATTTAATCTTGCCTATAGCCTTCATGGGTTATAATCCCAATGTGTATGACTACTATACCTTTATATCTGAGTTTAGGTCAAAGCTATACATAGAGATCTATTTATTCACGCCTACTAATATCATGCCTTGTCTTGCTGGATTATATAATTTTTCCTAGTTTTCTCATTTGTTTTGTCCTGATTGTTATGTCTCAGCTGTACATTTTACAATAAGACTTAAAAGCATTTAAATTTTCTTAGCCCCAAACAGAAACAAATCATTATTTAATCCAAGAATGCTGACCAGTTGAGAGAAAATTGCAAAAATCAGTTTCGTTTGGTGAATTTGAAAGAAGTTACAGGATATTTCCTTCTTAAAAGACCCAACAAGCACGTTTAATTAACATGTATTCTCCACTGAAGATGAGACTATGATTTCTTTCTACCTTAGGAAGAGCACAGCCTTTCCCTTGGCTCAGGCATGAGGTAGGGATACAGCTGTTGATACCTAGGCTAGATGAGAGGAAGTGCAGTTGACGCAGAAGTAAATGGCAGCTGGGAAGGGAAGGATGGCTGGGGATGACCTTGTGCTCATCCCTTACACCAGAGTGTTGTTTCTGAGCCTCTGTTGCAGAGATGCTCTTCCTGTAGCAAGGATGGGTAGGGGGAAAACCCAGATTGGATGTTAAGAGGAACAGGGGAAGAAAATACTGCAGAAAGTTTGTTCAACATTTTGATTGGTGATCTGTGTGCTTTTCAGGTGATATTAAAGAGAAAATGATTTGCACCCAAAAAGACAAGAGGTAAAAATTTTAAAGAATGGCAATAAACTCTATTTTTGAAAAGCTAATCCACACACACAAAGTCCTCCTCGCAAAGACATCCCACCTCAATATGCAAGTCTTTCTGAGCTTTAAAATAACTCATCTTTTTTCTTGTTTGTCTCCGTCTCCCCTTTTTTCTTTCTCTCACCTGACAGCTGCACCTGATTTATCAGATCTAACACGTTAGTGAAATATTTGCCCTTGCATTTTTGTGTTCCTGAAACCAATTTCATTTATTAATGTGTGAGGGGTCACAATCATCTTGAATTCAATTTTGAACCCTATATATTGGAGTTATCAAGATCTGTTTCCATTCCAAGTTCAGGAAATTTTATCCTGAGGCACACAAAAAAGTATTTTACCCTCAAGCATCCAAAAAAGCATCATGTTGCTTTCTTGACACTCTGATACAGCCTTTATTTAAATGTTTTATCTTCATATAAAAACTGAGAACAAGGGCTACATGATGAAATCTTTGTCGCTTAAAAAAATACACATGGCCATCTAAGCATTGAGCATTTTCTTGATTTTTACAGGTTATTTCATGCTGAAATTATGCCTATTTGCATGGATAGTCATTCTTTAAAACTAGCCACAGATGCAGTCCTAGGGAGCACGTAGATGTTTTTACAGGTGAACCGAAAGAGATGGGAGCTGTTCCAAACACTCTGCACGCTGCCTTTGGCAATAGACCCTGTTATTGTGAAGATGTGCTCTGTTAAGCAAACGTGAAGTTTAATATTAGATAAACCCTGTGTGAAAAAAAATATTTTCATTTTCTTCATAAAACGTTCATTGTAAGCAAAAAGATGTGACATCTTAACATTTATACAAAATTTGGGGTTAGCATCACTGGTTAACGTCACAAAAAGTGTCAAGTGCCTTTTATAAAATGCAAGTGCCTTTTTATATTGTGTTCCCAAGATACAATGGAAGTTCATATGCAGAGACGGTATTTCCCTTTCTCACATATTTAACTGATGTTATTTTCTTTCTTCTTTATATACCTTCCTTCAGCCTTTTTTTTCCCCCCCTGTGTTTTTTTGATCCTTTAACTTGGCACAAAAAATAAGACTCACAAATGGTGTATGTTAAAGAGCTTCTTTAGGCATTTGAAGTATGATTTTGGCAGATTATAGAAAAACAACTAGCACTGAAGATGTTATTTATCTTTGCCTAACTCAATTTATTGTTTCACATATTGATTTCTAAAATGTGACAATGTCCTTCTTCTGCACTGAGTCCAACTTTATAATAATTGAAGTCATCAAAACGACATCATGAAAATTTATAAATATTCTCATACTTACACTAAAATCCAGCAACAGATACCGTCTTCAAATGTGATTTTAGTAATAAAGAGCGCATATCTGTGCGAAGTAAGCGGACTTGTGAAATGAGGACTTGTGCACTTACTTCCACGCTAAATTGGCCATTTATGTTGGAAAGATGCTGATGGGGGTGTTCTCCTCCGCATTTCACATCTGACAAAAACGTTTTAAAATTCAGTAATAAAGGGTGTGTGTGAAATATTCGCATTTTTAGAGTCATTTTTTTTCCCCTTAATAGCGTTAAAGCCACAATAATTTTATTGCAGAAATGGAATTTTTCATCCAAATTTCACGCATCCTCAAAATTTAACCTTATTTCTTAAGTATAGACCACTTTTATCTTCTTTTGTAATACGCATCTCAATGCCCAAAATTTAATCGATTGGTTGTCAGAGGCTGTGTTCTTATAATCTACTGTTTCTTCTGAAGATAAACAGTATCAGTTTAGGCATTTGTGAAAGAGAATCATATTACTGGTGCTTAAGCAGTTTTTGCTTTTTTTTTTTTTTTTTTTTTTTTTTAATCTTAATCCATCTTAAACCAGTGGAGCAGAAATATTTAAAAATGTTTCATTCCAAGCAGAGTGCATAATAAATTGCAATAATTGTAATGTGCCATAAATCCCAGAGCCTATGCATTTTGCATTTGATTCAGGATTGAGGTCAGGAAATTTGGAGAAATTTAAAGAAAATGATTCATCAGTCCTTTTGTTCTGTTGGCCAGGGTCCCAGGATTCTTGAGCTGTGCCCAGCTGACGAGCTTTTGAAGATGGCACAATAACTGTCCAGTGATGCCTGACCATGACAGCACAGCCCTCTTAAGCCGGCAAACCAAGAGGAGAAGAGTTGACATTGGAGTGAAAAGGACGGTAGGGACAGCATCTGCATTTTTTGCTAAGGCAAGAGCAACGTTTTTTAGTGCCATGAATCCCCAAGGTTCCGAGCAGGATGTTGAGTATTCAGTGGTGCAGCATGCAGATGGGGAAAAGTCAAATGTACTCCGCAAGCTGCTGAAGAGGGCGAACTCATATGAAGATGCCATGATGCCTTTTCCAGGAGCAACCATAATTTCCCAGCTGTTGAAAAATAACATGAACAAAAATGGTGGCACGGAGCCCAGTTTCCAAGCCAGCGGTCTCTCTAGTACAGGCTCCGAAGTACATCAGGAGGATATATGCAGCAACTCTTCAAGAGACAGCCCCCCAGAGTGTCTTTCCCCTTTTGGCAGGCCTACTATGAGCCAGTTTGATATGGATCGCTTATGTGACGAGCACCTGAGAGCAAAGCGCGCCCGGGTTGAGAATATAATCCGGGGTATGAGCCATTCCCCCAGTGTGGCATTACGGGGCAATGACAATGAAAGAGATATGGCCCCGCAGTCTGTGAGTCCCCGAGAAAGTTACCGAGAAAACAAACGCAAGCAGAAGCTGCCCCAGCAGCAGCAACAGAGTTTCCAGCAGCTGGTTTCAGCCCGCAAAGAACAGAAGCGAGAGGAGCGCCGACAGCTGAAACAGCAGCTGGAAGACATGCAGAAACAGCTGCGCCAGCTGCAGGAAAAGTTCTACCAGATCTATGACAGCACTGATTCTGAAAATGATGAAGATGGTAACCTGTCTGAAGACAGCATGCGCTCGGAGATCCTGGATGCCAGGGCCCAGGACTCCGTGGGGAGGTCAGACAATGAGATGTGCGAGCTGGACCCGGGGCAGTTCATCGACCGAGCCCGGGCCCTGATCCGGGAGCAGGAAATGGCCGAAAACAAGCCGAAGCGAGAAGGCAACAACAAAGAAAGAGACCACGGGCCAAACTCCTTACAACCCGAAGGCAAACATTTGGCCGAGACCTTGAAACAGGAACTGAACACTGCCATGTCGCAAGTTGTGGACACTGTGGTCAAAGTCTTCTCGGCCAAACCCTCTCGCCAGGTTCCTCAGGTCTTCCCGCCGCTCCAGATCCCCCAGGCCAGATTTGCAGTCAACGGGGAGAACCACAATTTCCACACCGCCAACCAGCGCCTGCAGTGCTTTGGCGACGTCATCATTCCGAACCCCCTGGACACCTTTGGCAATGTGCAGATGCCCAGTTCCACAGACCAGACAGAAGCACTGCCCCTGGTGGTCCGCAAAAACTCATCTGACCAGTCTGCCTCCGGCCCCCCAGCCGGCGGTCACCACCAGCCCCTGCACCAGTCGCCTCTGTCGGCCACCGCAGGCTTTACCACGTCCACCTTCCGCCACCCCTTTCCCCTCCCCTTGATGGCCTACCCGTTTCAGAGTCCATTAGGTGCTCCCTCCGGCTCCTTCTCGGGAAAAGACAGAGCCTCTCCTGAATCCTTAGACTTAACTAGGGAGACCACGAGTCTGAGGACCAAGATGTCATCCCACCACCTGAGCCACCATCCTTGTTCACCAGCACATCCACCCAGCACCGCAGAAGGGCTCTCCTTGTCTCTCATCAAATCCGAGTGTGGCGATCTTCAAGACATGTCCGAAATCTCACCTTATTCGGGAAGTGCAATATCCTTTCATTTGCCCCCCAAGGAAAACAAGCCCAAACCAAAAAGGCTTCCCAGAAGGTCAGGTTGACACATTATTTAGAATGATGTAGATTACTATCTTCTTAAGAATGCAGTCTTTCCTCTTCTTCAGAGTAATAGGCTTTTATCAGCACGCGTGTGGCACTTCTGGTTGCACAAAAGCTTCACAGGAAACCAACATTTTTGTAACTTTCACAAGTTGTTAATTGCCCCAAAGTGGTAGTATTTAAATTGTGCTTTTGCAGCAGTGTTTTTTCTGCTGTTTCTTCCCGTATTATCTTCTTATCCTTTTTTTTTCCCCCAAGAGTAGATTTAAAGGTGGAAAAAAAAAAAGATCTCATTGTAATATTGCATTCTATCAGATTTTATTTTAACGTAGTAAGTTTCATAGCAGAGTAAAGAGAGAAAAATCAGTTTTCAGATCCCTAAGACTCCATAAGAAGAATTCTCCCGTTAGCTATCTATAAGGCTCCTGGTCCGTTTAAAGAAGGCCTGATTAAATCTTATGAGGAACAGTCTACTGATGGGAGGCTGCAGTGGGAGAAAGATGGTTGTGGATAGGGAGTTAGAGTCTCTCCTTATTCTTTAAGTGAGGTGTGGTTTTTTGTTTGTTTGTTTGTTTTAAAGGAAATATACAGGTACTGATTTATTCAGACGGTATCCATCTCTCTCCCGTTCACCCAAGGTCTGTTCTTTGGGTCTGGTGCAGCTGCCTCTATGCATGATTAACCTCTGTTCAGCCATACACAGAAATCTTTTGTCCTAACATACACAAAGCAAATTATTTTGGAAAGCGAGAGAGCACAATTAAATATAAAACTCAGCCGTATTCGACTTTAAAAATGCCTCTTTTTATGTCTCTTTTATATTTTGAACCTTACTTTTATGTAGAGATGCCAGTTATATTTTTTTATTAGACCTGTCCTGAACTCTAGCTATTTTTAACTCTCGATTTTTTTCTCTGTAAATTGGTCCTTTCAGTAAATTTTTAAAAATCTTGTGATTGTTGATGTTTTGGGGGAGTAGAATAGTAGCATTTGGGGGCAAGTAGAGACATAGTTCTTTTATATAAATTGCCAGATGGATATAAAATTTAGCAATTAAGTTGGCTGTTGCTAAATTGAGGGTTTTGAGCAATCGTCTTGATGACTAGAGATTGACATTTTCATATCTAACCCTACTCCAGAGGCTGCCATGTAAGTGCAAAGTCCCAGCTATGGTGGAAATGTGTTTTCCTTGATATGAAGGTCATCCTTCCAGCCAACTCAGGATAACAGTGAAGATTTCTGATAAGGTGAATGTGAGCCACAAGTATGAGACACACTTGGGCAGTTAAGCATAGAGTCTCTTTCCATAGAAAGGAAGAAGAGAATAATGTCTTGAGAGAAAGATTTGAGGACTTAAGATGTAAATAGAAATCGAGTCTTGGTTTGGCTGCTGATTTAACTTCTAACTTTCAGAGATCTAAAGTCTAATCTACCAGTCATGAATCAAAGCTGCGCCAGGCACCATGCCTTACACATCATAAGCAGGGAATAAACATTGGTCAAATTGGAATATAGCTGTTGGTGATGAGAAAGGCAAAGTACATAGACACAGACCTTGAATGGGTTTTTTTTACCCTCTGCAGGAGAGCATCTTCTGGGGTTCATACCAGGCTCATGTCCAGGGCTAGACTCCATTGCTCCTCAGAGATCCCTTACTTCATTTTGAAGCCAGTTGTAGTGATGGTGGGTTGTTTCTCTCTCTTTCTCTCACTTGTGCGCGTGTGCGCGCACACACACACACAGGAAAGGGACGTGCCCATTTGGATGAATATTTGAAGCCAGGTTTCAAAGTCTTATACGGCCATACTAAACTCTTTAACTCAAGATTCCAGTTTCTGGTTTTTTGGTTTTTTTTTACTTAGACTTGTCACCGTATCCAGATAATTATGCCTGTGCTTTTTTTTTTTTTTTTTTTTTTTTAATAAGTTGGGTCTTCTAAGAAAAAAATCTTTAGATTGCTCTAAGTGTTGGCTATGCTCACTGTCTCACCCTCTCTAAATCCCCTGAGGAATTTTGAGGATTTGAATAGAAAGAACTTCCTTTTCTTTCAATACATATCAAAGACTTTAAAGAGAATTTAGTTGCTTCTTCTTCAGAGGAATAACTTCCCCTCTCTCTTACCATAGAAGATTCTGCTCAACAGCGACGGTTTGGAAACACCTGTGTTCATATGAAATGTTAGTTGCTTACACCTGGAGTTGTTTATTTTGTGTAGCTAAATAATTTTGGCCTCTTGCTGCAATGAATGATTACATTTTCCACATGCTGGCCTTCCAGCCTCTGTTTCTTTCTCTTTTCCCTTCTATGATCTCGCCCTTTTAGCCCTTTATCTCTTTGCTATATTGTTTCTCAGGAAGAAGATAGGCAAGCATCCTTTTCTAGAGTTCACACAGCTCTGAAGCCAGTGAGTATCTGAGTGTTTGTTGAGAGGCTGGGTCTGCTTTTCCCTTGTCTCCATCCTTGTACGGCGATGAGTTCTCCCCTTGACTTACCTGATGGTGTGTAGGCAAAATTCTCAAGCTTTTAGTTTAAAGAAATCTCTGGGAACCACAGCAAGTCATCCTACTTCAGTTTAGGTAGACAAGGCCATATGTGAACCTGTTATGCAGTTACTCTTAGAAAAGATCAATAGAAATGTGGAGAAATGGGATGAAATGGTACCTTCATGATTTTCATTATTGTTTTTATTTTTAGTCCGTGGCTTTCCAAAGTGTAATGAATAATTGAATTCTTAAGGAACAATTCTTTCCCACCCCAAAAGGCATCATCTGTTTCCCTGAACAAAGTAGCCAAGATAAGAACTATTAAGAACACCAGCTTATCGGATAAATCCATTCTGAGTCTAGCACATTAGGCATATATGTTCTACGTAATAGAGCACACTACCTTGTTATCCCTTCTAATAGAAAGGAACTAGTGAGTGTGTGTGCATGGTAAAGTGAACGTCAGTGCACCTGCACCAAAAGGTCGCGTCTTGGATATTAAAAATGTGTTCAGTATCTTTGCAAATGAATCTATTTAATCAAATATTGAATTTTATTCAAATTCCAAAAGAAACAGCCAGCCAATTGTTTTTCCTCCTGTTGTGCCTTGTCATTCATGCTCTTTGCATCTCAAGAAAAATAGCCTTGTTCGGGCCTCAAACATTTGCATGCACCCAATTAAAACACAAGAGCGGTGTTCTAAGCACTTAAGACATGCAAGGGAAGAAACTGAACCTCTTCTCCGTGACAGTCAGCTTTCCCTGTTCGACTTTTAGGGAGAAGGTTAAAAAAAATATGTGAAGTTCAAAAAGGAAAACGATTTAATAATTTGAAACTAAAATCCATCTAGAAAACCTGAATTAACAATGAATTTCTAAAATGTGAATTAATCCATAGAGGTTGATCTTTTACATTTTTGGAAGTGGTGCGAGGCCATAGGAATTCTGTTAGGTGTACTAGCTGTAGGGAAACATGTATATTAAAGATTGGAAGACTCTGGATTCCCCTTCTCCCTCCCCCCAGTTATGGACTAAGTAAATTTAAAAAATATATATCCATAAACTACACATCCCACCGATTATGTTAAACTTCTTTGTGGAGCAACAACTTGCTCTATCCCTTTTATTAAATGTGAGAGTTTAGATCTTTTCTCCCCTTTTAAGGATCCTAAGGGGGGAAAGCTAGAAACATAGCAAATCAGAGCTTAAGGAGCAAGCTAAAAGTCTCCGGGTTTCAAAGCGTTTTAGAAATTGTAAGCAAGTGGTCCCGATCCATTTGGTTGGAACTGCAGCATGCAAAACCTCTAGCCACAATTCAGGGTTCAGTTGGAAAAAAGAATTTTCTTCCTGCAGCCTTCACAACCTATTATTCTCCCATTTGCCTTTTTGCTGCCTCTGCTGCTTCTCCCGCGGCTGCTGTTTAGGTGAAGTTATATTGTGCTTGGTAAACAGACAACACTTAAATTCTCAGGTTGTTTGAACACCATTTTAGGTTCAGCTGCAGTACCCTACTTCTCTGATCTTTTATATTCCCGAGCAGATGTCTTTCATTAATTTATGGATTTATCATCTTTTTTTCTCTTTTTCTTTTCCTTTCCTTTTTTTTTTTTTTTTTTTACACCTGGCAGCTGTCTCAAGTTTCAGCAGTTATTGTCTATTTTGCATTATACATAGAATTGAATGTCATCTGTCTTCACAAAGCTATGGCTAAGAGAATTGAGGCAAAGCCACATGAGCTGCCGGGACAGATCTTGTTTGCGTTCCATCCCCCCTCTCCCCACCCCCCTTTACCTCCTTAATATTTATTTGTGCTCATTTTCTTTCCTGGCCTTGAATGGAGCTTAGCTCGTGTTCAGTACAGCTGTATGTTTACTGAATCTATTCCGTCATGAGTCATTGTGCGTGTGTAAGTATCCTGGAAACAGCTAGTGCTTTCTTGGAAGAACAGTTGCTTTTCAGCACAAGCACTTAAAAGGGAAATTAACCAATTGGTCAGTTCAGATTTATTTTGAAGAGAAAAAAAAAGGATTATCTAACTGTTGGCTTTTAAATCTTTCATTAGCTATTTTTAATAGTTTATTAGAAACATATATTTTATGGGAATTTTATCTTAATTACACGATGAGCAAGAAATAAAGATGTATTCTGTGTTTCATTTCCACTGATTGATTCCAAGTATTTCCAACAGGAAGCATTTTAAAGCAAAAAAACGGACTTGAGAAATTCAAATGAGGATGATTTTTTTTCATGAAATAGCCTCTAAATCCCAACCAAAATACGATGGATACTTTGCTCTGTTTTTTTAAATAAAAAAGACGAAAACATCTTAGCATAATTTAAAGACACTGAAAGCTTCAGGAAGTTTTGGTGGCTCAATAACTGAGAGCCACAGCAAAACAATTCGTTTTGTATGAGACCAAATTTGAAAAGGTTTGGAACTTTTCCCTGCTAATAATTAATTGTACTAGGTTGTTTGGATGTAGCCTTCTGAAAGAACAGATTAGAACCCAGATCTGAGGATGTTTGTCAAAGTTTGGACTTGCCTAAAACTCTTATCACGAGGCAATAGGAGACAGCTTGCAACTATTATTTCACTTATCCATTTGGACAGATGGTCCTGAAGTGTGCCGGGCTCCTTTAGTCCCCTCTCTCAGTCTAATGGAGGTTACTGGAGGGCCTTTCAGCCCTTTCCTTGGCACAAGAAGTATGTCAGTCATAAATTATCGTCTTTGTAATCATTAAGGATCTCAAACAAAAACACAAGTTCAGTTAAACTGCTTTGGCTTACAGATAAAACATCAAAATTTCTTTCTTCAGTGTTTATTTTCAGTGAAAACAAAAGGCTCAATATTTAACTTTTCAATTTACAAACTAAGGTGATCTTTTTCAAATTGCGTGATATTAACGGGAATGCTAATTGATCAAATTCTCAGCAGAATATTTGGTTAAACCCCCTGTTATAAGTAGTCAAGAACTTATCAATATTAATTTGATTATGCTTCTCTAGGAACTTTCTGGTTTCCCTCTGTTCCCAAGATTGGTCATGCTGTACTTGATGGTGGTAATTTAGAAACTTTCACCTTTCCTAAATATCTGTGTTTATTTGACCTTGCTTCATACGGTGTGAAATTTTTGTTGGGTTTGTTAGCCAAGTGTGTGTGTGTGCTTATGTGTGTGTGTGTGTGTGTGTGTGTGCACACACCCACATGTGCATATTTTCTTCTCTTTTTTTCCCTTATTTTTTCCCAGACTCTCTTTTAAGAGAAAATCCTTAGAGAAGCTTCTAGGAAGGACCCTTAATTGACCTTGTGGGGGACCACATTGATTTTCTCCACGTGCATCTTCATTTCTGATAAATTATAAAGCCATTAATTTGCTGAGGAAATGGCAGGGCCAGGCTGCGGCACAGATGTGACCAGAGCCATCCCAGCTCCGAGTCTGCTGAGGAGTGCCAAGAATCTGGGGGAGAATCAGGAAGCCTGGATTGTTATGGTTTAGCCTCACATTCTCTTGGGAACTGTTTTAGTTGCTGCTGTTTACAGATCTAAAAGGTAATGATGTTTCCAGATAAATAGACCTTCTTATTTTGGGTAAGTGGCCATTTATTGATCTGCTAACCCACATTTATTGATTTGTTATCTCCAACCACTGTGCCACTCTCAAAGGAGTTAACTATAAATCCAGGAGAGGCAAATTGTATTTGGTTTTGGATCGTTGCTCTAACAAAAGCGACACCCCCTCCCTGTTCTCTCGGTGCCCAAACTACCCCTCCCAAGTTTTAGCTGTTATTGAAAAGGAAACAATTAAAAGGATATAATAATAAGACAGGAAGAAAGTGAGTCAAGATGCTCCATTATATTAGCACTGAAAGGTAGAATGTGAAGCTTGCCTAACAGTGTTCAAAATAATGCATTTTATATTTTCATGTACATTAGTATAATAATTGGATGTCACCTGCAGAGAGCAGAGAGAACAAACAGAACTGTAATTGTGAAGAAGGAAAAAACTCTCATGATAAGAGTTGTGCAGTACCTGTTGGGTGCATTTGTCTCCTTAGCAACAAGTGAACGTATAGATAGCATAAGGACCTCAAACAGGGGGAATGTTTTGCCATCCTCACCGCGAAGTCTCCAGGATTCCGCAACTAAATTGTGCATCTTCACCATTATATTTGGCAATTTCTGACCGGCAGTGGTCATTCTGAGCAGGCAGCAGCAAGTTAGTGATGGATTCCATGGCCAGCGCCATTTATCTTGCAGAATTCCTATGGCTGCTGGGTGGGCCTCCAGATTCCTGGGGGGGGGGGGGGGGTGGGGGGGGGAAGGGAGGGATGGTAGGTGCTTGTGTTTCAAGAAATTGTTTCCTTAACCAATTGCATCCTACATGCAGGAAGGATTGTCACCCAATCACTTGAAAAAAGCAAAGCTCATGTTCTTTTACACCCGTTATCCCAGCTCCAACATGCTGAAAACCTACTTCTCTGATGTAAAGGTAAGGACATCTTTCATTATTAATGTTTTCAATTTCTGTGCATGAGGTAGTGATTTGAACTCTTGGAAGTTAATGGAGATGAGTGTGGAGTTGGTTGGTGAATACACCTACTTTGTAATTGATTTAATACATTTGTCCTTTGGTCTAAGGCTTTGCCAAGCAAAGAGGAGGCTCCTTTTGTGTTAAGACCAAAGGACTGGGTGCACAGATTTTCACTCTAGTCCGGGAAACTTAACCTCTGTCTTTATATGTCTTAACTCCTTGGGAGAAATTTCAGTTGGTCCTGGAGGGATGTGCTTTAGAGAATTTTATTTTCCTCCCCTCAGCCACAGTAAACTGTTTCTGTTTTTGCTTCTGTTAGTTTCCCCATATTTGTGCTTAGGAAAGCAAACACTAGCACCTCTTTTTCCCCCTGTCGAAAGGAGCGTACATTGAAATTCTCTCTGCAGTAGCTGCTTAAAAACAAAAGTGATGATTGTCTCTTATTTACAACTTAATTTGTTGTTGATGTAGAGTACACTGAGCATAAGGAGAATGAATAAAGTGACAGATTCAGGACACATTATTCAAATGAGGATATGAAAGCTGTCGGCCTACAGCTGCAGCCTCCCTCATTCTACAGAATATGGGGACCTCCTGGTTCTGCGTGTGTGT
>NW_028124068.1:0-5000 GCF_965194825.1 Balaenoptera physalus | reverse complement strand
TATAATATCCCGTAAGTATATCATTGCTCTTGCCACTCTTGCCACCATTTTGGTGGAATTAAAAACATACCTTTCCAAGTAAGGAAGGGAGGGGAACTTTAAAAATTCTTCAAATGCTTAAAGAATGAATGAAGAAAAATGGCAATGTTCTTATCCTTTTCAACATTTAAATTTAACAGTTCAACAGATGCATTACCTCTCAGCTCATCAAGTGGTTTAGCAATTTCCGTGAGTTTTACTACATTCAGATGGAGAAGTATGCGCGTCAAGCCATCAACGATGGGGTCACCAGTACCGAAGAGCTGTCTATAACCAGAGACTGTGAGCTGTACAGGGCTCTGAACATGCACTACAATAAAGCAAATGACTTTGAGGTAGGAACTCATCTTTGTTTTTTGGTCATCTCCCTTTTTTAAAAAAAAATTATTTTCTTTAGAAATGCCCCAAATCTGTCTTTTTTTTTTTTTTTTTTTTGGTTTGGTATCTCACACAAGCATCCCCCAGTAGGGTAAGAGGTCGAGTGGCAATGAAGAGCCCCCCGTGGGTCCCGTCAGAGTCCTGGGAGCTGACCCACTTCCGTTTCCTTTCCCGTCCCCCGCCTCTGCTGCTTGCTTGGAAGACCCATGTGGCCACACAAGAGGGAACTGGCGAATCCAAAGAAACGGCAGCAAGGAACACACACAGAGTGATTCCCTTTCCAGAGAAGAGGTCCCTACCCCAATAGGCCTTTTTCACATTTAGGTTCTGGCATGTGGATTGAGTTGACATATGCTGTGTTCAGTGGTAGCTTCAAAAGCTGTTTTCTTAAAAAGTCTAGAAAGATTGATGGGGAAGTGATTCCATGGTTTCAAACTTTCATCAGCATTCATTTCCTTTCTGGAAGAAATGGTGTGAGAATTTACCAAGTACCTATTATAAGAGACCCATGGACATCTTTGTTCGTTTGTTTCTGTTTTTGTTCTTTTGGGAGGACAACCTTGTGTGTTCATTTTGCATACGTGCAGCTTCACGAGCTTGCTGCTCTTCATTCATATGGTCTTATACATACTTGTATGCGTCTGCAACCTGCATATTCCAGGCACATATGAAGCAGTATAGATGATTCCCAGAAAGCCGTATCTATGCAACAATAAGAGATGTGTCGTTATGAGTAAGGCATTTCTTTACTGGCTGATGTGGTGCCTCAGCAAGCATTTTTCATTGAACATGATGACTTTCCATGAGACAACACTAGCGAATCTCCCAGTACCCACAAAAGCATTTTGCTGAGCCCTGCTGACTGGGGCAATGATGGCTGGAAGTGGGAATGTGGGAAGGGTTCTGCAGGCTGAACCTCTGATGATGAGAATGGACAGGCTGTGGCTTGACGAAGGTGGTCCTTCTCTTGTAGTACCTTGAGGAGGAGAATTTTTTCCCCCACATCTGCTCGTGCGCGGACCTTATGTTAATATTCTTGCTTTCCTTACGCAGATAGGTACCCCCAAATGCCCACAAAGTTCTCAGTGTCAAAGGAGAAAGGGCCACCTTGGTCTGGCCTTGTCAATAACGACCTGACCCCCACTGCCCCCCGCTGCTTGCCCATTCCTTTGGGGACCCTTCTCCCAGTGGTCTTAGCAGAGCAGTTTTTGTGGCTTGTGAAGAACTGAATGGGGAAGTTTAGCAGCGGGAAAGTCATGGTTTTTCCTTGAAAGTTGGAGTGTTTATATTGCAAGCCACCAATTTCTCTTTGCTATCCAATACCAATGTATTTTTCTTGCCAAATGGGTTATAAGCAAAGTTTTTCTTTGGCCAAACACATTAAAAGTGAGGATCCTTCTTGTACTTACTGCTTCAGTATTTTAAAGTCTCTGTTGGAATAGAGCACTGGTTTACTGTTTCGACAGAACACTCTAGCAGATTTCTTCTAAAGCTGAAGAATGTGACAATGGCTAAACTTTTTTTTTTTTTTTTTTTGGCCACACTTTGTGGCATGCAGGATCTTAGTTCCCTGACCAGGGATCGAACCCGTTTCCCCTGCATGATGACGATGGCTACACATTTTAAAGAAATCTTATTAAAAGCTTCACTTCTCCCCACCCCCTTTCTGATAAGTCTATTGCTGTCAACTTTGAGCTAAGAGAATTCAACGGTGTGCTAGTGAACTAATTACAGTTTATTATGATAAATATTCGTTTGGCAGCATGCGTCAAGCTTCATAAAAGAATTGCCCGAGATCCACGGGATGGTTTGTGCATTTTTGCTGAGGAACATACTCAAGAGAACAAACCCTGACAGTGCCCATTAGGATTTTTTAGGGTCATTTAAACCTTACCTGGTTGGTTTTAATCCCCTACTCAGCGCAAGGGCCAAAATGACACAAACAGGGGATGGCTGGAATCAAGAGATACCCAACAAGCTGCTCCATTTAGCATCATCTAAATCCTCCTTTAATATGATTAACATCTGATATTCCTCTCTTTGTGAATCATATCCACTTCCAGCCAGGCCACCTCTCCTTTATCTGCAGTGTCTATTTTAAGACTGCTTCAGTGCAAAGAGTATGGGGCCCAGGGAGCAATTTTGTCACTTCTCATGTGACTTCAGACAAGTTATTGGACTATTCTGGGCCTTATTCCTCCTTCGGTAAAAACTAGGCTCTTTCCGGAAATGTGCTGAGAACAAAGCAAGAGCTGGATTCTGCCCTGCCCCCTCCACTTACCCACACATATGCACATACACACCCCTACCACCACGTATGATCCTAATATCATGAAATAGTTTTTAATTTAGCCTCTCAGTTTGGGGCACTTACTAATAAAAGCTTCAGATAAGATGATCCTTCTTTTCTGTGCCTTTGTGCATGGAGGTCAGTGCTTAAGTGAGATGCTTAGAAAGCCACTGGTCTAGTTGCAGCGAGTGGGGGCTACTCTTCGTTGCAGTGCGCGGGCTTCTCATAGCGGTGGTTTCTGTTGTTGCGGAGCAGGGGCTGTAGGTGCGCAGACTTCAGTAGTTGTGGCACACGGGCTCAGTAGTTGTGGCTAAAAAAAGCCCACACATAGCAACGAAGACCCAACACAGCCAAAAATGAATAAATAAATTTGTAAAAAAAAAAAAAAGAAGCCACTGATCTTATCATTGTTGCTCTTCCGGTGTGGACCGTGGCTTTGAGCCAGAAGTAGACCCAGCACCTCTATCTGATACCTCAGCTGCTATTGCATGCACTGCTTGACTTTTGCATCTAAGTTTCTCCCCTGAAGGGCAAGTCAAGTGAACCTGTAGCCTAAAATGAGCAAGTGAAGAAGATGGCAAAGTAGAGAACTGTACACCTGGTTTATTTTTAAATTTTTAAACAGAGATGGGGCCTAGTAGAGAGACTGAAGTTATGCCTACATGATGCCCAAAGATCCAATCAATTTAAAGGAATATATTAAACCAACTATTGGCTGGCCAAATAATAAAACGTCTTCTTGATTGCATTTTAAAATTTCTCAATCAATTAATCAGTGGTTTGTAGCAATGATAAAATAGCTCACATTTATTGACTATTTAGTATGTTCTGGGCACTCTTCTAAGTGGTCTACCAATATTAACTAATTTAATGTGAGTACTAATGATATGGATATTAATACAAGAAATACTTCAGCTTGCCTAAAGCTTTATACTGTTTTTAAAGTAGTTCTAAATGGGTGGGAACAGGGGAGCCAGGGAGAGAGAGCGAGGGTGAGGCTAACGCTTTTCTGTCCTTTGCTACCTTCTCCTTCCTTCTTTCCCTCCTCCTACCCTTGTCTTTTCTCAGCTTTCTGCTCCATCTCTGCCTCTGTCATAAGCTTGCTGGTGGCACCTCTGTCACTGCTAAGCACCACCCCCCTCCAGCCCCTGCTGCTGATGGCTCTCAAGGCTGGAGTGGCTGCTGACCCCTGGCCTGCGGGAAAATAAAGCAGATGGGGAAGGTTTATCACTAGTGCAGAGGGAGTGGCTTGCATCTCCCTGCTCTTCTAGACCCTGCGCATTTCCTGGCTTGTATGAGTCAGAACCTTCTAAGTGACAGGAGAGCCTGTTCTGCCTTTTGTATCAGTTTACACAATTGCCAAGATTCTTGGCACGGCATTCAGACTTGGGGTGGTGAGAGCTTGAGAAGACCCAGGGGATGTGGAAGAAGACACTGAAGGGGGCGGGTAGGGGGGGATGAACCATGCTTTCAGCTTGTGCTCAAGGGAAGAAAGTTGGCTACAGGACAGGGGTCGGGCATCTCCCTCCCAACACGAGTCCGTGAAGGTGTTCAGAGAGGCACGTTCAGCAACAGGCCGCATTTTTAACTCCCGCTTCTCACGTTAAATGAGATTGGTAACAATAAATTTGTCGTTCCAGGTGTTATGGTATATATTTCCATGCTTCATTCTCACTTCATTTTGAAGAGCTTCCAAAATTGATTTTTTATAGGGAGGGAAAGGAGGTTTGGGATTCCTTCCCAGTTTTTAAATCACACTGATACTTCTGACTTCAGGGGCATAGGAGTTGAATTTTATTACTTCTGTTTCCCTCACAACTGTGGCAAGGAAAGAAGGCAATGCGTGCTGTCAGTTTCCAAGGCAGGTTTACACGTTTTTGCAGAGAACTCAACTAAGGCAACCGATCTGTGTAAGTCACAAAGGTTAAACGCACTGCTCATGGAGCCGGAAGACCGCTACCCTAGGTTGACTGAGGTAGGCTGGCTGCTGAGAAAGGCAGGATGACCCAGAGATTGGGGTCTGGGCTGGCCTGCGTGCAGGTTGGGAAGAGAATGTAGCAGACACCTTCATCCGGGCTGATCCTTCTGACCGTAGGGGCATGTGCCTTGGACTGTATTGCTTTTCTTGTTTCCCTCACAACTGGGGCAGGAAAGAAGGCAAGGCTCACGATCAATTTCCAAGACTGCCCTGAACACTCCTTCTCCTTCTCCATTCCCATGAGCTAGCTCTTCCCCCGCCATGGTCAACCAGGCGTCCCCCGTGGGCCATCAGTGGCTAGCCAGTTAACCTCGG
>NW_028124069.1:0-23789 GCF_965194825.1 Balaenoptera physalus | reverse complement strand
TGACAGGGGTCATGGAGCTTTGTGATGACAAGCGTCATGGAGCATTGTGATGACATGGTCAAGGAACATTGCGATGGCAAGTATTCTGGAGTATTGTGATGAAAGGGCATGGAGCATTGTGATTAAAGTTGACAAGGAGCATTGTGATGATATGGGCCGAGAACATTGTGATGACAGTGGTCATGGAGCATTGTGAATACAAGGGACATGGAGCCTTGTGATGACAAGGGTGATGGATCATTGTAAAAACAGGTATCATTGGGCATTGTGATGACAGGGGCATGGAGCATTGGGATGAAACCAATCTGGGAGTATTTTGATGAAAGTTGTCATGGAGCATTATGAAGAAAAGCAACAAGGAACATTGTGATGACAAGGGCCATCGGGCATTGTAATGACAAGTGTCATGGAGCATTGTGATGACAGGTGTCATGGAGCATCGTGATGAGAAATGCCAAGGAGAATTGTGATGAGTGGTGGCATTGGACATTGTGATGACAGGGGTCATGGAGCATTGTGATGACATGTGCCATGGAGCATTGTGAAGACAAGATTCATGGAGCATTGTGATGACACGGGCATGAAGCATGGTGATGACCACAGACCGGGAGCAATTTGATGACAATGGCATGAAGCATTGTGGTTACAGGAGACATGGAGCATTGTGATGACATTGGCAGGGATCATTGTGATTACAGGGCTCATGGAGCATTGTGATGACAAGTGTCATGCAATATTGTGCTGACACAGATCATGGAGCATTTTGATGAGAGTGGCCTTGGAGCACCGTGATGAGAGACGTCATGGGGCATTATGGTGAGAGTGGTCAAGGAGCATTGTGATGTAATAATTCATGGAGCAACGCGATTATCGGGACAATGGAGCATTGTGATGACAAAGGCCATGGATCTTTGAGATGACAAGGGTCACGGGGCATTTTGATGACATTGGCATGGAGCAGTATGATGAGAAGAATTCTGGAGAATTTTGATGACAACTTTCATGGAACGTTGTGATGACAGGGGTCATTGAACATTGTTTTTAAAGGGAACATGGAGCAGTGTGATTACAGGGTCCATGGAGCATTGTGAATACATAGGCCATGGAACAATGTGACGACAGGTTTCATGTAGCAATGTGATGACGGGGTCATGGAGCATTGTGAAGAAATTTGTCCTGGAGCATTGTGATGACAGCAGTCACAGAGAATTGCGATGAAAAGTATCATGCATCATTGTGATGACAACGGTCATAGATCATTTTGATGACAGGGGTCATGGAGCATTGTGCTGGAACGGGTATGGAGCATTGTAATGAGAGGAGATCTGGAACATTTTGATGAAAAGGGGATGGAGCATTTTGATGACAGGGTCCAAGGAGCATTGTGCTGACAATGGCATGGAGCATTGTGAGGAAAAGGGTAATGGAGCACTGTGAGGAAAGGAGTCATGGATCATTGTGATGACAGGGGTCATGGAGCTTTGTGATGACAAGGGTCATGGAGCATTGTGATGACACGGTCAAGGAACATTGTGATGACAAGAATTCTGGAGCATTGTGATGAAAGGGCATGGAGCATTGTGATTAAAGGTGACAAGCATTGTGATGATATGGGCAGAGATCATTGTGATGACAGGGATCATGGAGCACTGTGATGAAAAGTGTCATGGAACATTGTGCTGACAGGGATCATGGAGCTTTTTGGTAAGAGAGGCCATGGAGATTTGTGGAGGCAGGCGTCATGGGGCATTGTGATGAGAGCGGTCTTGGAGCATTGTGATGAAAGGGGTCATGGAGCACTGTGATTACAGGGGCCATGGAGCATTGTGAATACAAAGGCAATGGAGGATTGAGATGACACGGTTCATGGAGCATTGTGATGACAAGGACCATGGCGAATTGTGATGACATCTATCATGGGGCATTGTGATGACAGTGGTCATTTAGAATTGTGATGAAAGGTATCATGGAGCACTGTGATGAGAGGGGCCATGGAACATTGTGATGACAAAGGCCATGGAGCATTGTGATGACAGGCATCATGGAGCATTGTGAAGAAAGGGGCCATGGGGAATTGTAATGACAATAGAGAAATGTGACGAAAATGGTCAGCGAGCATAGTGATTAAAGTGGTCAGTGAGAATTGTGATGAAAAGCGACATAGAGCACTGTGATGACAAAGGTCATGAAGAACTTTGGTGACCAGGGTCATGTAACATTGTGATGCCACGGTCATGGAACATTGTGATGACAAGAATTCTGGAGCATTGTGATGACAAGGGCCAAGGAGCATTGTGATGCCATGGTCAGGGAACATTGTGATGACAAGAATTCTGGAGCATTGTGAGGAAAAATGCATGGAGCATTGTGATTATAGGGGACATGGAGCATGATGATGACATGGGCAGGGAACACTGTGATGACAGGTGTTATGGAGCAATGTGATAAGTGTCATGGAGCATTGTGATGAGAAGAGCCTTGGAGAATTTTGATGACAGTTTTCATGGGGCATTGAGATGGCAGTGTTCATGGAGAATTATGATTAAAGTTGTTACGGAGCACTGTGATTACAGGGGCCATGGAGCATTGTGAATACAAAGGTCATGGAGCATTGAGATGACAGTGGTCATGGAGCATTGTGATGAAAGTGGTAATGGATCATTGTGATGACAAGTGTCCTGGGACCCTGTGAGGACATGGTTCAAGGAGCATTGTAATGACAATGGTCATGGCGAATTGTGATGACAATGTCATGGGGCATTGTGATGGCAGTGGTCATCTAGAAATGTGATTAAAGTTATTATGGAGCACAGTAATGAGAGGGGCCATGGAACATTGTGATGATAAGTGTCATGGAGCATGGTGAAGAAACGGACATGGAGCATTATAATGACATGTGTTCTGGAGCTTTGTGATGACATGGGCATGGAGCCTTGTGATTACAGGGGCCATGGAGCAGTGTGATGACAAAGGCTTGGAGCACTGTGATGACAAGGGCCATAGAACATTGTGATTACAGGGTTCATGGTGTATTGTGATGAGTGAGGTCATGGAGCATTGAGATGAGACGGGTAATCGAGCCCTGTGATTACAGGGCCCATGGAGCATTGTGATGACCAAGGCCATGAAGCATTGAGATGACAGGTGTCATGGAGCTTTGAGATGAAACGGGTCATGGGCCATTACGATGACAGGGGTCATGGAGAATTGTGATGACGGTAGCCATGGAGAATTTGGATGAAAGTCGTACTGAAGCATTGTGAGGAATGTTTCATAGAGCATCGTGATGACAAGGGCCATGGAGCATCGTGATGACAGGGATCATGGTGCATTGTGCTGAAATCGGTCATGGAACATTGCGATGAAAAGTCCTATGGAGCATTGTGATTACAAGGGCCATGGAGCATTGTGAATACAAGGGACACGGAGCCTTGTGATGACGAGGTTTATGGATCATTGTAAAAAGAGGTATCATTGGGCATTGTGATGACAGGTTCATGGAGCATTTTTATTTAAGTTGCCATGGAGAATTGTGATGAAAGGGATCATATGGAGTTGTAATGAAAAGGGCCATGGAGCATTGTGAGGAAACAAATCTTGGAGAATTTTGATGAAAGTAGGCATGGAGCATTGCGATGAAAAGCACCAAGGAACATTGTGATGACAAGGGCCGTCGAGCATTGTGATGACAAGTGTCATGGAGCATTGTGATGACAGGTGTCATGGAGCATTGTGATGACAAATGCCATGGAAAATTGTGATGAGAGGTGGCATTGGGCATTGTGATGAAAGGGGTCATGGAGTACTGTGATTACAGGGGCTATGGAGCATTGAGATAACAAGTGACATGGAGAATAGTGATGACAGGCGTCATAGAGCATTGTGACGACAATTGCCGTTTAGCATTTTGATGACAGGGGTCATCAGGCATTGTGTTGACAGGGGTCACGGAGCATTGTGATGAAAAAGGCCATAGAGCATTGTGATGACAGGGGTCATGGAGCATTGTGAGGACATGGGCCATGGAGCATTGTGAAGAGAAGTTTCATGGAGCATTTTGATGACACCGGCATGAAGCATGGTGATGACAACAGACCTGGAGCATTGTGATGACAAGGGCATGGAGCATTGTGATTACAGGAGATATGGAGCATTGTGATGACATTGTCAGGGATCATTGTGGTTACAGGGATCATGGAGCATTGTGATGACAAGTGTCATGCAATATTGTGCTGACACAGATCATGGAGCATTTTGATGAGAGTGGCCTTGGAGCGCAGTGATGAGAGACGTCATGGGGCATTAGGCAGACAGTGGTCAAGGAGCATTGTGATGAAAGTGTTCATGGAGCAACGCGATTATCGGGAAAATGGAGCATTGTGAATACAAAGGCCATTGAGCATTGAGATAACAGAGTTCATGGAGCATTGTGATGAAAGTGGTCATGGATCACTGTGATGACAAGTGTCCTGGAACCTAGTGATGACACGGTTCATACAGCATTGAGATGACAAGGGCCAAGGTGAATTTTGATGACACGTGCCATGGGGCATTGTGATGTCCTTGGTCATCTTGCATTGTAATGACAGTGGTCATGTAGAATTTTGATTAAAGGTATCATGGAGCACTGTGATGACAAAGGCCAAGGAACATTTTGATGACAAGTGTCATAGAGCAATGGGATGACACGTGAATGGAGTGTTATGATGACAACTGTTCTGGAGCATTGTGATGACAAGGGCATGGAGCATTGTGATTACAGGGGCCATGGAGCATTGTGATGACAACGGCATGGAGCATTTTGATGACAGGGGTCTTTGAGCATTGTGATTACAAAGACCATGAGGCATTGTGATGACTGGGTCCTTGGAGCATTGTGATGACAATGGTCATCACTCATTGTGATGACAGGGGTCATAGAGCATTGTGATGAGAAAGACCATGGAGCATGGTGATGACAGAGGCCATGGAAGTTTGTGATGACAAGGCCATGTGCCAATGTGATTACAAGGGTCATGAAGCATTGTGATGACAAGGGCAGGGAATCTTGTGGTGACTGGGGTCATGGAGCATTTTGATGACAACTTTCATTGAACGTTGTGATGACAGGTGTCATGGATCATTGTGTTGAAAGGGAACATGGAGCAGTGTGATTACAGGGTCCATGGAGCATGTTAATACATAGGCCATGGAACAATGTGATGACAGTGGTCATGTAGCATTGTGATGACAGGGTCATGGAGCATTGTGATGACAGTGGTTATGGGGCACTGTGATGACAGGGGGCATGGAGCATTGTGATGAAAATTGTCCTGGAGCATTGTGATGACAGCGGTCACAGAGAATTGGGATGAAAGGTATCATGCAGCATTGTGATGACAACGGTCATGGATCATTTGATGACAGGGGTCATGGAACATTCTGATAACAGGGTTCATAAAGCATTTTGATGACAGGGGTCTTGGAGCATTGTGTAGAAACGGGCATGGAGCATTGTAATGATAGGATATCTGGAGCATTGTGATGAAAAGGGGATGGAGCATTTTGATGACAGGGTCCAACGAGCATTGTGCTGACAATGGCATGGAGCATTGTGATGAAAAGGGTACTGGAGCACTGTGAGGAAAGGAATCATGGATCATTGTGATGACAGGGGTCATGGAGCTTTGTGATGACAAGGGTCATGGAGCATTGTGATGACACTGTCAAGGAACATTGTGATGACAAGAATTCTGGAGCATTGTGATGAAAGGGCATGGAGCATTGTGATTAAAGGTGACAAGGAGCATTGTGATGATATGGGCAGAGAACTTTGTGATGAAAGGGGTCATGGAGCATTGTGATGAAAAGTGTCATGGAACATTGTACTGACAGGGATCATGGAGCTTTTTGGTAAGAGAGGCCTTGGAGATTTGTGATGGCAGGTGTCATGGGGCATTGTGATGACAGCGGTCTGGGAGCATTGTGATGAAAGGGGTCATGGAGCAATGTGATAACAGGGGCCATGGAGCATTGTGTATACAAAAGCTATGGATCATTGAGATGACAGGTTTCATGGAGCATTGTGATGAAAGTGATCATGGATCATTTTGATGACAAGTGTCCTGGAAATTTGTGATGACACGGTTCATGGAGCATTGTGATGACAAGGACCATGGCGTATTGCGATGACATCTGTCATGGGGCATTGTGATGACAGTGGTCATCTAGAATTGTGATGAAAGGTATCATGGAGCACTGTGATGACAGGGGCTATGGAACATTGTGATTACAAAGGCCATGGAGCATTGACATGATAAGTGTCATGGGGCATTTTGATGAAATTGGCATGGAGCATTATGATGACAAGAGTTCTGGAGCATTTTGATGACAAGGGCATGGATCATTGTGATGACAGGGGACATGGAACATTGTGATGACAAAGGCCTTGGAGTGATGAAAATTGTCCTGGAGCATTGTGATGACAGCTGTCACAGAGAATTGGGATGAAAGATATCATGCAGCATTGTGATGACAACGGTCATGGATCATTTTGATGACAGGGGTCATGGAACATTCTGATAACAAGGTTCATAAAGTATTTTGATGACAGGGGTCATGGAGCATTGTGTTGACACGGGCATGGAGCATTGTAATGATAGGATATCTGGAACATTGTGATGAAAAGGGGATGGTGCATTTTGATGACAGGGTCCAAGGAGCATTGTGCTGACAATGGCATGGAGCATTGTGATGAAAAGGGTACTGGAGCACTGTGAGGAAAGGAGTCATGGATCATTTTGATGACAGGGGTCATGGAGCTTTGTGATGACAAGCGTCATGGAGCATTGTGATGACATGGTCAAGGAACATTGCGATGGCAAGTATTCTGGAGTATTGTGATGAAAGGGCATGGAGCATTGTGATTAAAGTTGACAAGGAGCATTGTGATGATATGGGCCGAGAACATTGTGATGACAGTGGTCATGGAGCATTGTGAATACAAGGGACATGGAGCCTTGTGATGACAAGGGTGATGGATCATTGTAAAAACAGGTATCATTGGGCATTGTGATGACAGGGGCATGGAGCATTGGGATGAAACCAATCTGGGAGTATTTTGATGAAAGTTGTCATGGAGCATTATGAAGAAAAGCAACAAGGAACATTGTGATGACAAGGGCCATCGGGCATTGTAATGACAAGTGTCATGGAGCATTGTGATGACAGGTGTCATGGAGCATCGTGATGAGAAATGCCAAGGAGAATTGTGATGAGTGGTGGCATTGGACATTGTGATGACAGGGGTCATGGAGCATTGTGATGACATGTGCCATGGAGCATTGTGAAGACAAGATTCATGGAGCATTGTGATGACACGGGCATGAAGCATGGTGATGACCACAGACCGGGAGCAATTTGATGACAATGGCATGAAGCATTGTGGTTACAGGAGACATGGAGCATTGTGATGACATTGGCAGGGATCATTGTGATTACAGGGCTCATGGAGCATTGTGATGACAAGTGTCATGCAATATTGTGCTGACACAGATCATGGAGCATTTTGATGAGAGTGGCCTTGGAGCACCGTGATGAGAGACGTCATGGGGCATTATGGTGAGAGTGGTCAAGGAGCATTGTGATGTAATAATTCATGGAGCAACGCGATTATCGGGACAATGGAGCATTGTGATGACAAAGGCCATGGATCTTTGAGATGACAAGGGTCACGGGGCATTTTGATGACATTGGCATGGAGCAGTATGATGAGAAGAATTCTGGAGAATTTTGATGACAACTTTCATGGAACGTTGTGATGACAGGGGTCATTGAACATTGTTTTTAAAGGGAACATGGAGCAGTGTGATTACAGGGTCCATGGAGCATTGTGAATACATAGGCCATGGAACAATGTGACGACAGGTTTCATGTAGCAATGTGATGACGGGGTCATGGAGCATTGTGAAGAAATTTGTCCTGGAGCATTGTGATGACAGCAGTCACAGAGAATTGCGATGAAAAGTATCATGCATCATTGTGATGACAACGGTCATAGATCATTTTGATGACAGGGGTCATGGAGCATTGTGCTGGAACGGGTATGGAGCATTGTAATGAGAGGATATCTGGAACATTTTGATGAAAAGGGGATGGAGCATTTTGATGACAGGGTCCAAGGAGCATTGTGCTGACAATGGCATGGAGCATTGTGAGGAAAAGGGTAATGGAGCACTGTGAGGAAAGGAGTCATGGATCATTGTGATGACAGGGGTCATGGAGCTTTGTGATGACAAGGGTCATGGAGCATTGTGATGACACGGTCAAGGAACATTGTGATGACAAGAATTCTGGAGCATTGTGATGAAAGGGCATGGAGCATTGTGATTAAAGGTGACAAGCATTGTGATGATATGGGCAGAGATCATTGTGATGACAGGGATCATGGAGCACTGTGATGAAAAGTGTCATGGAACATTGTGCTGACAGGGATCATGGAGCTTTTTGGTAAGAGAGGCCATGGAGATTTGTGGAGGCAGGCGTCATGGGGCATTGTGATGAGAGCGGTCTTGGAGCATTGTGATGAAAGGGGTCATGGAGCACTGTGATTACAGGGGCCATGGAGCATTGTGAATACAAAGGCAATGGAGGATTGAGATGACACGGTTCATGGAGCATTGTGATGACAAGGACCATGGCGAATTGTGATGACATCTATCATGGGGCATTGTGATGACAGTGGTCATTTAGAATTGTGATGAAAGGTATCATGGAGCACTGTGATGAGAGGGGCCATGGAACATTGTGATGACAAAGGCCATGGAGCATTGTGATGACAGGCATCATGGAGCATTGTGAAGAAAGGGGCCATGGGGAATTGTAATGACAATAGAGAAATGTGACGAAAATGGTCAGCGAGCATAGTGATTAAAGTGGTCAGTGAGAATTGTGATGAAAAGCGACATAGAGCACTGTGATGACAAAGGTCATGAAGAACTTTGGTGACCAGGGTCATGTAACATTGTGATGCCACGGTCATGGAACATTGTGATGACAAGAATTCTGGAGCATTGTGATGACAAGGGCCAAGGAGCATTGTGATGCCATGGTCAGGGAACATTGTGATGACAAGAATTCTGGAGCATTGTGAGGAAAAATGCATGGAGCATTGTGATTATAGGGGACATGGAGCATGATGATGACATGGGCAGGGAACACTGTGATGACAGGTGTTATGGAGCAATGTGATAAGTGTCATGGAGCATTGTGATGAGAAGAGCCTTGGAGAATTTTGATGACAGTTTTCATGGGGCATTGAGATGGCAGTGTTCATGGAGAATTATGATTAAAGTTGTTACGGAGCACTGTGATTACAGGGGCCATGGAGCATTGTGAATACAAAGGTCATGGAGCATTGAGATGACAGTGGTCATGGAGCATTGTGATGAAAGTGGTAATGGATCATTGTGATGACAAGTGTCCTGGGACCCTGTGAGGACATGGTTCAAGGAGCATTGTAATGACAATGGTCATGGCGAATTGTGATGACAATGTCATGGGGCATTGTGATGGCAGTGGTCATCTAGAAATGTGATTAAAGTTATTATGGAGCACAGTAATGAGAGGGGCCATGGAACATTGTGATGATAAGTGTCATGGAGCATGGTGAAGAAACGGACATGGAGCATTATAATGACATGTGTTCTGGAGCTTTGTGATGACATGGGCATGGAGCCTTGTGATTACAGGGGCCATGGAGCAGTGTGATGACAAAGGCTTGGAGCACTGTGATGACAAGGGCCATAGAACATTGTGATTACAGGGTTCATGGTGTATTGTGATGAGTGAGGTCATGGAGCATTGAGATGAGACGGGTAATCGAGCCCTGTGATTACAGGGCCCATGGAGCATTGTGATGACCAAGGCCATGAAGCATTGAGATGACAGGTGTCATGGAGCTTTGAGATGAAACGGGTCATGGGCCATTACGATGACAGGGGTCATGGAGAATTGTGATGACGGTAGCCATGGAGAATTTGGATGAAAGTCGTACTGAAGCATTGTGAGGAATGTTTCATAGAGCATCGTGATGACAAGAGCCATGGAGCATCGTGATGACAGGGATCATGGTGCATTGTGCTGAAATCGGTCATGGAACATTGCGATGAAAAGTCCTATGGAGCATTGTGATTACAAGGGCCATGGAGCATTGTGAATACAAGGGACACGGAGCCTTGTGATGACGAGGTTTATGGATCATTGTAAAAAGAGGTATCATTGGGCATTGTGATGACAGGTTCATGGAGCATTTTTATTTAAGTTGCCATGGAGAATTGTGATGAAAGGGATCATATGGAGTTGTAATGAAAAGGGCCATGGAGCATTGTGAGGAAACAAATCTTGGAGAATTTTGATGAAAGTAGGCATGGAGCATTACGATGAAAAGCACCAAGGAACATTGTGATGACAAGGGCCGTCGAGCATTGTGATGACAAGTGTCATGGAGCATTGTGATGACAGGTGTCATGGAGCATTGTGATGACAAATGCCATGGAAAATTGTGATGAGAGGTGGCATTGGGCATTGTGATGAAAGGGGTCATGGAGTACTGTGATTACAGGGGCTATGGAGCATTGAGATAACAAGTGACATGGAGAATAGTGATGACAGGCGTCATAGAGCATTGTGACGACAATTGCCGTTTAGCATTTTGATGACAGGGGTCATCAGGCATTGTGTTGACAGGGGTCACGGAGCATTGTGATGAAAAAGGCCATAGAGCATTGTGATGACAGGGGTCATGGAGCATTGTGAGGACATGGGCCATGGAGCATTGTGAAGAGAAGTTTCATGGAGCATTTTGATGACACCGGCATGAAGCATGGTGATGACAACAGACCTGGAGCATTGTGATGACAAGGGCATGGAGCATTGTGATTACAGGAGATATGGAGCATTGTGATGACATTGTCAGGGATCATTGTGGTTACAGGGATCATGGAGCATTGTGATGACAAGTGTCATGCAATATTGTGCTGACACAGATCATGGAGCATTTTGATGAGAGTGGCCTTGGAGCGCAGTGATGAGAGACGTCATGGGGCATTAGGCAGACAGTGGTCAAGGAGCATTGTGATGAAAGTGTTCATGGAGCAACGCGATTATCGGGAAAATGGAGCATTGTGAATACAAAGGCCATTGAGCATTGAGATAACAGAGTTCATGGAGCATTGTGATGAAAGTGGTCATGGATCACTGTGATGACAAGTGTCCTGGAACCTAGTGATGACACGGTTCATACAGCATTGAGATGACAAGGGCCAAGGTGAATTTTGATGACACGTGCCATGGGGCATTGTGATGTCCTTGGTCATCTTGCATTGTAATGACAGTGGTCATGTAGAATTTTGATTAAAGGTATCATGGAGCACTGTGATGACAAAGGCCAAGGAACATTTTGATGACAAGTGTCATAGAGCAATGGGATGACACGTGAATGGAGTGTTATGATGACAACTGTTCTGGAGCATTGTGATGACAAGGGCATGGAGCATTGTGATTACAGGGGCCATGGAGCATTGTGATGACAACGGCATGGAGCATTTTGATGACAGGGGTCTTTGAGCATTGTGATTACAAAGACCATGAGGCATTGTGATGACTGGGTCCTTGGAGCATTGTGATGACAATGGTCATCACTCATTGTGATGACAGGGGTCATAGAGCATTGTGATGAGAAAGACCATGGAGCATGGTGATGACAGAGGCCATGGAAGTTTGTGATGACAAGGCCATGTGCCAATGTGATTACAAGGGTCATGAAGCATTGTGATGACAAGGGCAGGGAATCTTGTGGTGACTGGGGTCATGGAGCATTTTGATGACAACTTTCATTGAACGTTGTGATGACAGGTGTCATGGATCATTGTGTTGAAAGGGAACATGGAGCAGTGTGATTACAGGGTCCATGGAGCATGTTAATACATAGGCCATGGAACAATGTGATGACAGTGGTCATGTAGCATTGTGATGACAGGGTCATGGAGCATTGTGATGACAGTGGTTATGGGGCACTGTGATGACAGGGGGCATGGAGCATTGTGATGAAAATTGTCCTGGAGCATTGTGATGACAGCGGTCACAGAGAATTGGGATGAAAGGTATCATGCAGCATTGTGATGACAACGGTCATGGATCATTTGATGACAGGGGTCATGGAACATTCTGATAACAGGGTTCATAAAGCATTTTGATGACAGGGGTCTTGGAGCATTGTGTAGAAACGGGCATGGAGCATTGTAATGATAGGATATCTGGAGCATTGTGATGAAAAGGGGATGGAGCATTTTGATGACAGGGTCCAACGAGCATTGTGCTGACAATGGCATGGAGCATTGTGATGAAAAGGGTACTGGAGCACTGTGAGGAAAGGAATCATGGATCATTGTGATGACAGGGGTCATGGAGCTTTGTGATGACAAGGGTCATGGAGCATTGTGATGACACTGTCAAGGAACATTGTGATGACAAGAATTCTGGAGCATTGTGATGAAAGGGCATGGAGCATTGTGATTAAAGGTGACAAGGAGCATTGTGATGATATGGGCAGAGAACTTTGTGATGAAAGGGGTCATGGAGCATTGTGATGAAAAGTGTCATGGAACATTGTACTGACAGGGATCATGGAGCTTTTTGGTAAGAGAGGCCTTGGAGATTTGTGATGGCAGGTGTCATGGGGCATTGTGATGACAGTGGTCTGGGAGCATTGTGATGAAAG
The DNA here is from genome assembly GCF_965194825.1 of Balaenoptera physalus. Taxonomy (NCBI): domain Eukaryota; kingdom Metazoa; phylum Chordata; class Mammalia; order Artiodactyla; family Balaenopteridae; genus Balaenoptera; species Balaenoptera physalus. Next base: position 11,032 of record NW_028124069.1, on the reverse strand, counting down.
GGGTCATGGAGCAATGTGATAACAGGGGCCATGGAGCATTGTGTATACAAAAGCTATGGATCATTGAGATGACAGGTTTCATGGAGCATTGTGATGAAAGTGATCATGGATCATTTTGATGACAAGTGTCCTGGAAATTTGTGATGACACGGTTCATGGAGCATTGTGATGACAAGGACCATGGCGTATTGCGATGACATCTGTCATGGGGCATTGTGATGACAGTGGTCATCTAGAATTGTGATGAAAGGTATCATGGAGCACTGTGATGACAGGGGCTATGGAACATTGTGATTACAAAGGCCATGGAGCATTGACATGATAAGTGTCATGGGGCATTTTGATGAAATTGGCATGGAGCATTATGATGACAAGAGTTCTGGAGCATTTTGATGACAATCATTGTGATGACAGGGACATGGAACATTGTGATGACAAAGGCCTTGGAGTGATGAAAATTGTCCTGGAGCATTGGTGATGACAGCTGTCACAGAGAATTGGGATGAAAGATATCATGCAGCATTGTGATGACAACGGTCATGGATCATTTTGATGACAGGGGTCATGGAACATTCTGATAACAAGGTTCATAAAGTATTTTGATGACAGGGGTCATGGAGCATTGTGTTGACACGGGCATGGAGCATTGTAATGATAGGATATCTTACGTCCAAGGAGCATTGTGCTGACAATGGCATGGAGCATTGTGATGGCATTGTGATGACATGGTCAAGGAACATTGCGATGGCAAGTATTCTGGAGTATTGTGATGAAAGGGCATGGAGCATTGTGATTAAAGTTGACAACATGGAGTGTGATGAGGAAAAGGTATCATTGGGCATTGTGATGACACAATCTGGGAGTATTTTGATGAAAGTTGTCATGGAGCATTATGAAGAAAAGCAACAAGGAACATTGTGATGACAAGGGCCATCGGGCATTGTAATGACAAGTGTCATGGAGCATTGTGATGACAGGTGTCATGGAGCATCGTGATGAGAAATGCCAAGGAGAATTGTGATGAGTGGTGGCATTGGACATTGTGATGACAGGGGTCATGGAGCATTGTGATGACATGTGCCATGGAGCATTGTGAAGACAAGATTCATGGAGCATTGTGATGACACGGGCATGAAGCATGGTGATGACCACAGACCGGGAGCAATTTGATGACAATGGCATGAAGCATTGTGGTTACAGGAGACATGGAGCATTGTGATGACATTGGCAGGGATCATTGTGATTACAGGGCTCATGGAGCATTGTGATGACAAGTGTCATGCAATATTGTGCTGACACAGATCATGGAGCATTTTGATGAGAGTGGCCTTGGAGCACCGTGATGAGAGACGTCATGGGGCATTATGGTGAGAGTGGTCAAGGAGCATTGTGATGTAATAATTCATGGAGCAACGCGATTATCGGGACAATGGAGCATTGTGATGACAAAGGCCATGGATCTTTGAGATGACAAGGGTCACGGGGCATTTTGATGACATTGGCATGGAGCAGTATGATGAGAAGAATTCTGGAGAATTTTGATGACAACTTTCATGGAACGTTGTGATGACAGGGGTCATTGAACATTGTTTTTAAAGGGAACATGGAGCAGTGTGATTACAGGGTCCATGGAGCATTGTGAATACATAGGCCATGGAACAATGTGACGACAGGTTTCATGTAGCAATGTGATGACGGGGTCATGGAGCATTGTGAAGAAATTTGTCCTGGAGCATTGTGATGACAGCAGTCACAGAGAATTGCGATGAAAAGTATCATGCATCATTGTGATGACAACGGTCATAGATCATTTTGATGACAGGGGTCATGGAGCATTGTGCTGGAACGGGTATGGAGCATTGTAATGAGAGGAGATCTGGAACATTTTGATGAAAAGGGGATGGAGCATTTTGATGACAGGGTCCAAGGAGCATTGTGCTGACAATGGCATGGAGCATTGTGAGGAAAAGGGTAATGGAGCACTGTGAGGAAAGGAGTCATGGATCATTGTGATGACAGGGGTCATGGAGCTTTGTGATGACAAGGGTCATGGAGCATTGTGATGACACGGTCAAGGAACATTGTGATGACAAGAATTCTGGAGCATTGTGATGAAAGGGCATGGAGCATTGTGATTAAAGGTGACAAGCATTGTGATGATATGGGCAGAGATCATTGTGATGACAGGGATCATGGAGCACTGTGATGAAAAGTGTCATGGAACATTGTGCTGACAGGGATCATGGAGCTTTTTGGTAAGAGAGGCCATGGAGATTTGTGGAGGCAGGCGTCATGGGGCATTGTGATGAGAGCGGTCTTGGAGCATTGTGATGAAAGGGGTCATGGAGCACTGTGATTACAGGGGCCATGGAGCATTGTGAATACAAAGGCAATGGAGGATTGAGATGACACGGTTCATGGAGCATTGTGATGACAAGGACCATGGCGAATTGTGATGACATCTATCATGGGGCATTGTGATGACAGTGGTCATTTAGAATTGTGATGAAAGGTATCATGGAGCACTGTGATGAGAGGGGCCATGGAACATTGTGATGACAAAGGCCATGGAGCATTGTGATGACAGGCATCATGGAGCATTGTGAAGAAAGGGGCCATGGGGAATTGTAATGACAATAGAGAAATGTGACGAAAATGGTCAGCGAGCATAGTGATTAAAGTGGTCAGTGAGAATTGTGATGAAAAGCGACATAGAGCACTGTGATGACAAAGGTCATGAAGAACTGTGGTGACCAGGGTCATGTAACATTGTGATGCCACGGTCATGGAACATTGTGATGACAAGAATTCTGGAGCATTGTGATGACAAGGGCCAAGGAGCATTGTGATGCCATGGTCAGGGAACATTGTGATGACAAGAATTCTGGAGCATTGTGAGGAAAAATGCATGGAGCATTGTGATTATAGGGGACATGGAGCATGATGATGACATGGGCAGGGAACACTGTGATGACAGGTGTTATGGAGCAATGTGATAAGTGTCATGGAGCATTGTGATGAGAAGAGCCTTGGAGAATTTTGATGACAGTTTTCATGGGGCATTGAGATGGCAGTGTTCATGGAGAATTATGATTAAAGTTGTTACGGAGCACTGTGATTACAGGGGCCATGGAGCATTGTGAATACAAAGGTCATGGAGCATTGAGATGACAGTGGTCATGGAGCATTGTGATGAAAGTGGTAATGGATCATTGTGATGACAAGTGTCCTGGGACCCTGTGAGGACATGGTTCAAGGAGCATTGTAATGACAATGGTCATGGCGAATTGTGATGACAATGTCATGGGGCATTGTGATGGCAGTGGTCATCTAGAAATGTGATTAAAGTTATTATGGAGCACAGTAATGAGAGGGGCCATGGAACATTGTGATGATAAGTGTCATGGAGCATGGTGAAGAAACGGACATGGAGCATTATAATGACATGTGTTCTGGAGCTTTGTGATGACATGGGCATGGAGCCTTGTGATTACAGGGGCCATGGAGCAGTGTGATGACAAAGGCTTGGAGCACTGTGATGACAAGGGCCATAGAACATTGTGATTACAGGGTTCATGGTGTATTGTGATGAGTGAGGTCATGGAGCATTGAGATGAGACGGGTAATCGAGCCCTGTGATTACAGGGCCCATGGAGCATTGTGATGACCAAGGCCATGAAGCATTGAGATGACAGGTGTCATGGAGCTTTGAGATGAAACGGGTCATGGGCCATTACGATGACAGGGGTCATGGAGAATTGTGATGACGGTAGCCATGGAGAATTTGGATGAAAGTCGTACTGAAGCATTGTGAGGAATGTTTCATAGAGCATCGTGATGACAAGGGCCATGGAGCATCGTGATGACAGGGATCATGGTGCATTGTGCTGAAATCGGTCATGGAACATTGCGATGAAAAGTCCTATGGAGCATTGTGATTACAAGGGCCATGGAGCATTGTGAATACAAGGGACACGGAGCCTTGTGATGACGAGGTTTATGGATCATTGTAAAAAGAGGTATCATTGGGCATTGTGATGACAGGTTCATGGAGCATTTTTATTTAAGTTGCCATGGAGAATTGTGATGAAAGGGATCATATGGAGTTGTAATGAAAAGGGCCATGGAGCATTGTGAGGAAACAAATCTTGGAGAATTTTGATGAAAGTAGGCATGGAGCATTGCGATGAAAAGCACCAAGGAACATTGTGATGACAAGGGCCGTCGAGCATTGTGATGACAAGTGTCATGGAGCATTGTGATGACAGGTGTCATGGAGCATTGTGATGACAAATGCCATGGAAAATTGTGATGAGAGGTGGCATTGGGCATTGTGATGAAAGGGGTCATGGAGTACTGTGATTACAGGGGCTATGGAGCATTGAGATAACAAGTGACATGGAGAATAGTGATGACAGGCGTCATAGAGCATTGTGACGACAATTGCCGTTTAGCATTTTGATGACAGGGGTCATCAGGCATTGTGTTGACAGGGGTCACGGAGCATTGTGATGAAAAAGGCCATAGAGCATTGTGATGACAGGGGTCATGGAGCATTGTGAGGACATGGGCCATGGAGCATTGTGAAGAGAAGTTTCATGGAGCATTTTGATGACACCGGCATGAAGCATGGTGATGACAACAGACCTGGAGCATTGTGATGACAAGGGCATGGAGCATTGTGATTACAGGAGATATGGAGCATTGTGATGACATTGTCAGGGATCATTGTGGTTACAGGGATCATGGAGCATTGTGATGACAAGTGTCATGCAATATTGTGCTGACACAGATCATGGAGCATTTTGATGAGAGTGGCCTTGGAGCGCAGTGATGAGAGACGTCATGGGGCATTAGGCAGACAGTGGTCAAGGAGCATTGTGATGAAAGTGTTCATGGAGCAACGCGATTATCGGGAAAATGGAGCATTGTGAATACAAAGGCCATTGAGCATTGAGATAACAGAGTTCATGGAGCATTGTGATGAAAGTGGTCATGGATCACTGTGATGACAAGTGTCCTGGAACCTAGTGATGACACGGTTCATACAGCCTTGAGATGACAAGGGCCAAGGCGAATTTTGATGACACGTGCCATGGGGCATTGTGATGTCCTTGGTCATCTTGCATTGTAATGACAGTGGTCATGTAGAATTTTGATTAAAGGTATCATGGAGCACTGTGATGACAAAGGCCAAGGAACATTTTGATGACAAGTGTCATAGAGCAATGGGATGACACGTGAATGGAGTGTTATGATGACAACTGTTCTGGAGCATTGTGATGACAAGGGCATGGAGCATTGTGATTACAGGGGCCATGGAGCATTGTGATGACAACGGCATGGAGAATTTTGATGACAGGGGTCTTTGAGCATTGTGATTACAAAGACCATGAGGCATTGTGATGACTGGGTCCTTGGAGCATTGTAATGACAATGGTCATCACTCATTGTGATGACAGGGGTCATAGAGCATTGTGATGAGAAAGACCATGGAGCATGGTGATGACAGAGGCCATGGAAGTTTGTGATGACAAGGCCATGTGCCAATGTGATTACAAGGGTCATGAAGCATTGTGATGACAAGGGCAGGGAATCTTGTGGTGACTGGGGTCATGGAGCATTTTGATGACAACTTTCATTGAACGTTGTGATGACAGGTGTCATGGATCATTGTGTTGAAAGGGAACATGGAGCAGTGTGATTACAGGGTCCATGGAGCATGTTAATACATAGGCCATGGAACAATGTGATGACAGTGGTCATGTAGCATTGTGATGACAGGGTCATGGAGCATTGTGATGACAGTGGTTATGGGGCACTGTGATGACAGGGGGCATGGAGCATTGTGATGAAAATTGTCCTGGAGCATTGTGATGACAGCGGTCACAGAGAATTGGGATGAAAGGTATCATGCAGCATTGTGATGACAACGGTCATGGATCATTTGATGACAGGGGTCATGGAACATTCTGATAACAGGGTTCATAAAGCATTTTGATGACAGGGGTCTTGGAGCATTGTGTAGAAACGGGCATGGAGCATTGTAATGATAGGATATCTGGAGCATTGTGATGAAAAGGGGATGGAGCATTTTGATGACAGGGTCCAACGAGCATTGTGCTGACAATGGCATGGAGCATTGTGATGAAAAGGGTACTGGAGCACTGTGAGGAAAGGAATCATGGATCATTGTGATGACAGGGGTCATGGAGCTTTGTGATGACAAGGGTCATGGAGCATTGTGATGACACTGTCAAGGAACATTGTGATGACAAGAATTTTGGAGCATTGTGATGAAAGGGCATGGAGCATTGTGATTAAAGGTGACAAGGAGCATTGTGATGATATGGGCAGAGAACTTTGTGATGAAAGGGGTCATGGAGCATTGTGATGAAAAGTGTCATGGAACATTGTACTGACAGGGATCATGGAGCTTTTTGGTAAGAGAGGCCTTGGAGATTTGTGATGGCAGGTGTCATGGGGCATTGTGATGACAGCGGTCTGGGAGCATTGTGATGAAAGGGGTCATGGAGCAATGTGATAACAGGGGCCATGGAGCATTGTGTATACAAAAGCTATGGATCATTGAGATGACAGGTTTCATGGAGCATTGTGATGAAAGTGATCATGGATCATTTTGATGACAAGTGTCCTGGAAATTTGTGATGACACGGTTCATGGAGCATTGTGATGACAAGGACCATGGCGTATTGCGATGACATCTGTCATGGGGCATTGTGATGACAGTGGTCATCTAGAATTGTGATGAAAGGTATCATGGAGCACTGTGATGACAGGGGCTATGGAACATTGTGATTACAAAGGCCATGGAGCATTGACATGATAAGTGTCATGGGGCATTTTGATGAAATTGGCATGGAGCATTATGATGACAAGAGTTCTGGAGCATTTTGATGACAAGGGCATGGATCATTGTGATGACAGGGGACATGGAACATTGTGATGACAAAGGCCTTGGAGTGATGAAAATTGTCCTGGAGCATTGTGATGACAGCTGTCACAGAGAATTGGGATGAAAGATATCATGCAGCATTGTGATGACAACGGTCATGGATCATTTTGATGACAGGGGTCATGGAACATTCTGATAACAAGGTTCATAAAGTATTTTGATGACAGGGGTCATGGAGCATTGTGTTGACACGGGCATGGAGCATTGTAATGATAGGATATCTGGAACATTGTGATGAAAAGGGGATGGTGCATTTTGATGACAGGGTCCAAGGAGCATTGTGCTGACAATGGCATGGAGCATTGTGATGAAAAGGGTACTGGAGCACTGTGAGGAAAGGAGTCATGGATCATTTTGATGACAGGGGTCATGGAGCTTTGTGATGACAAGCGTCATGGAGCATTGTGATGACATGGTCAAGGAACATTGCGATGGCAAGTATTCTGGAGTATTGTGATGAAAGGGCATGGAGCATTGTGATTAAAGTTGACAAGGAGCATTGTGATGATATGGGCCGAGAACATTGTGATGACAGTGGTCATGGAGCATTGTGAATACAAGGGACATGGAGCCTTGTGATGACAAGGGTGATGGATCATTGTAAAAACAGGTATCATTGGGCATTGTGATGACAGGGGCATGGAGCATTGGGATGAAACCAATCTGGGAGTATTTTGATGAAAGTTGTCATGGAGCATTATGAAGAAAAGCAACAAGGAACATTGTGATGACAAGGGCCATCGGGCATTGTAATGACAAGTGTCATGGAGCATTGTGATGACAGGTGTCATGGAGCATCGTGATGAGAAATGCCAAGGAGAATTGTGATGAGTGGTGGCATTGGACATTGTGATGACAGGGGTCATGGAGCATTGTGATGACATGTGCCATGGAGCATTGTGAAGACAAGATTCATGGAGCATTGTGATGACACGGGCATGAAGCATGGTGATGACCACAGACCGGGAGCAATTTGATGACAATGGCATGAAGCATTGTGGTTACAGGAGACATGGAGCATTGTGATGACATTGGCAGGGATCATTGTGATTACAGGGCTCATGGAGCATTGTGATGACAAGTGTCATGCAATATTGTGCTGACACAGATCATGGAGCATTTTGATGAGAGTGGCCTTGGAGCACCGTGATGAGAGACGTCATGGGGCATTATGGTGAGAGTGGTCAAGGAGCATTGTGATGTAATAATTCATGGAGCAACGCGATTATCGGGACAATGGAGCATTGTGATGACAAAGGCCATGGATCTTTGAGATGACAAGGGTCACGGGGCATTTTGATGACATTGGCATGGAGCAGTATGATGAGAAGAATTCTGGAGAATTTTGATGACAACTTTCATGGAACGTTGTGATGACAGGGGTCATTGAACATTGTTTTTAAAGGGAACATGGAGCAGTGTGATTACAGGGTCCATGGAGCATTGTGAATACATAGGCCATGGAACAATGTGACGACAGGTTTCATGTAGCAATGTGATGACGGGGTCATGGAGCATTGTGAAGAAATTTGTCCTGGAGCATTGTGATGACAGCAGTCACAGAGAATTGCGATGAAAAGTATCATGCATCATTGTGATGACAACGGTCATAGATCATTTTGATGACAGGGGTCATGGAGCATTGTGCTGGAACGGGTATGGAGCATTGTAATGAGAGGAGATCTGGAACATTTTGATGAAAAGGGGATGGAGCATTTTGATGACAGGGTCCAAGGAGCATTGTGCTGACAATGGCATGGAGCATTGTGAGGAAAAGGGTAATGGAGCACTGTGAGGAAAGGAGTCATGGATCATTGTGATGACAGGGGTCATGGAGCTTTGTGATGACAAGGGTCATGGAGCATTGTGATGACACGGTCAAGGAACATTGTGATGACAAGAATTCTGGAGCATTGTGATGAAAGGGCATGGAGCATTGTGATTAAAGGTGACAAGCATTGTGATGATATGGGCAGAGATCATTGTGATGACAGGGATCATGGAGCACTGTGATGAAAAGTGTCATGGAACATTGTGCTGACAGGGATCATGGAGCTTTTTGGTAAGAGAGGCCATGGAGATTTGTGGAGGCAGGCGTCATGGGGCATTGTGATGAGAGCGGTCTTGGAGCATTGTGATGAAAGGGGTCATGGAGCACTGTGATTACAGGGGCCATGGAGCATTGTGAATACAAAGGCAATGGAGGATTGAGATGACACGGTTCATGGAGCATTGTGATGACAAGGACCATGGCGAATTGTGATGACATCTATCATGGGGCATTGTGATGACAGTGGTCATTTAGAATTGTGATGAAAGGTATCATGGAGCACTGTGATGAGAGGGGCCATGGAACATTGTGATGACAAAGGCCATGGAGCATTGTGATGACAGGCATCATGGAGCATTGTGAAGAAAGGGGCCATGGGGAATTGTAATGACAATAGAGAAATGTGACGAAAATGGTCAGCGAGCATAGTGATTAAAGTGGTCAGTGAGAATTGTGATGAAAAGCGACATAGAGCACTGTGATGACAAAGGTCATGAAGAACTGTGGTGACCAGGGTCATGTAACATTGTGATGCCACGGTCATGGAACATTGTGATGACAAGAATTCTGGAGCATTGTGATGACAAGGGCCAAGGAGCATTGTGATGCCATGGTCAGGGAACATTGTGATGACAAGAATTCTGGAGCATTGTGAGGAAAAATGCATGGAGCATTGTGATTATAGGGGACATGGAGCATGATGATGACATGGGCAGGGAACACTGTGATGACAGGTGTTATGGAGCAATGTGATAAGTGTCATGGAGCATTGTGATGAGAAGAGCCTTGGAGAATTTTGATGACAGTTTTCATGGGGCATTGAGATGGCAGTGTTCATGGAGAATTATGATTAAAGTTGTTACGGAGCACTGTGATTACAGGGGCCATGGAGCATTGTGAATACAAAGGTCATGGAGCATTGAGATGACAGTGGTCATGGAGCATTGTGATGAAAGTGGTAATGGATCATTGTGATGACAAGTGTCCTGGGACCCTGTGAGGACATGGTTCAAGGAGCATTGTAATGACAATGGTCATGGCGAATTGTGATGACAATGTCATGGGGCATTGTGATGGCAGTGGTCATCTAGAAATGTGATTAAAGTTATTATGGAGCACAGTAATGAGAGGGGCCATGGAACATTGTGATGATAAGTGTCATGGAGCATGGTGAAGAAACGGACATGGAGCATTATAATGACATGTGTTCTGGAGCTTTGTGATGACATGGGCATGGAGCCTTGTGATTACAGGGGCCATGGAGCAGTGTGATGACAAAGGCTTGGAGCACTGTGATGACAAGGGCCATAGAACATTGTGATTACAGGGTTCATGGTGTATTGTGATGAGTGAGGTCATGGAGCATTGAGATGAGACGGGTAATCGAGCCCTGTGATTACAGGGCCCATGGAGCATTGTGATGACCAAGGCCATGAAGCATTGAGATGACAGGTGTCATGGAGCTTTGAGATGAAACGGGTCATGGGCCATTACGATGACAGGGGTCATGGAGAATTGTGATGACGGTAGCCATGGAGAATTTGGATGAAAGTCGTACTGAAGCATTGTGAGGAATGTTTCATAGAGCATCGTGATGACAAGGGCCATGGAGCATCGTGATGACAGGGATCATGGTGCATTGTGCTGAAATCGGTCATGGAACATTGCGATGAAAAGTCCTATGGAGCATTGTGATTACAAGGGCCATGGAGCATTGTGAATACAAGGGACACGGAGCCTTGTGATGACGAGGTTTATGGATCATTGTAAAAAGAGGTATCATTGGGCATTGTGATGACAGGTTCATGGAGCATTTTTATTTAAGTTGCCATGGAGAATTGTGATGAAAGGGATCATATGGAGTTGTAATGAAAAGGGCCATGGAGCATTGTGAGGAAACAAATCTTGGAGAATTTTGATGAAAGTAGGCATGGAGCATTGCGATGAAAAGCACCAAGGAACATTGTGATGACAAGGGCCGTCGAGCATTGTGATGACAAGTGTCA
>NW_028124070.1:0-23816 GCF_965194825.1 Balaenoptera physalus | reverse complement strand
GATGGCCTGTGTGTTTGGTGAGTTGTGAGCAGTGCACCACTGGGAACAGCTAGATGCCGAGTCATGGGAAGTGATTGGCTTCTTTTCTTACACTCCAAAATGTAGTCAGTTGAAACAACTCAAGTATCTCCCTTCTAAAGCACCTTGGAAGTACAACGTAGAGAAAGAAACAGCAGAGACAAGGCTCTGTGGGCCCTTTTGTATATGAGGCTTGAAGGGAAACTTTATGTTCCTCATTGGGATTTAGAGAGTTTCGGGCTCAATTCTCCCTGAGAAACACTGTAGTTGCACATGTTCTCTTCATAGCAGAGTTGTCTTTGTGATGACAAGTGAGTTTCTAGGAAAGAAATATGGAGGTTGCCATTCTTTGGTAGCTGCTCATCCTTCCGTAATCTGTAGTGAATGGGCGACCCTAAAGAACACTAGCCTCAAGCTAACTTTCCTCTTGTATCATGCCGCAGGTTGCAGGCAGCAGACTCCATGTAGCGTTATTTATTGTGGTTCTTGAGCTCCAGGTAGCATTCCAGGTCTCTTAGGACTGGCGGGTCAACACTAGGATGAGCAATGTATTAGAAGGACGGCCGGTGTGTTTGGGCCTTTATGAGCAATGCAGCTTTGGAAGAGCTAGATGCCGAGTCACAGGCTGTGAAGGGCTTCTTTGCTTAAACCTCTTCATTTCTGCAAGTTGAAAGAACTCATGTATCTCCCTTCTTAAGCACCTTGTGGGTACAAAGTAGAGAAAGAATCAGCAAGGTCAATGCTCTGCTGGCCCCTTTGAAGATAAGTCTTGAAGGGAAACTTCATTTTCCTCTTTGGCATTTAGAGAGTTGGGGGCTCAATTCTCCCTGAGAAACACTGTGTAGTTGCACGAGGTCTCTTCATAGCACAATTGCCTTTGTGACCACACGTGAGTTTCTAGGAAAGAAACTCGGAGCTTGCCATTCTTTGCTGGTGCTCGTCCTTTGGTAATCTTCAGTGAATTGGTGACCCCGTTTGAGCACTAGCCTCAAGCTAACGTTCCTCTTCTATCATGCCACTTGTTGCCATGCAGCACAATCTCTGTAGCCTTATTCAGTGTGGTTCTGGAGCTCTAGGAAGCATTCCAGGTCTCTTAGTACTGGCGGATCTGCTCGACCTTGAGAAACGTACAAGAAGGATGGCCTGTGTGTTTGGGGAGTTGTGAGCAGTGCACCGTTGGGAACACCTAGATGCCGAGACATGGGAGGTGAAGGGGTTTTTTGTGAAACCTGTAGAATGTGGCAACTTGAAACAACTCAAGTATCTCCCTTCGAAAGCACGTTGGAGGTACTAAATAGAGGAAGAAGCATGAGAGTCAGGGCTCTGCGGGCCATTTTGAATATAAGGCTGAAGGGAAACTTTATTTTCCTTATTGGCCTTTAGAGAGTTGTGGGCTCAGTTCTCCCTGAGAAACTCTTTACTTGCGCATGTTCTCTTCATAGCACAATTGGCTTAGTGATGACAAGTGAGTTGCTAGGAGAGAAACTTGGAGGTTGCCATTCCTTGGTAGCTGCTCATCCTTCAGTAATCTGTAGTGAACTGGCGACCCCATTGAACACTAGCCTCAAGCTAACTTTCCTCTTGTATCATGCCACTGTTTGGCATGCAGCAGAATCCATGTAGCTTTATTCAGTGTGGTTCTTTAGCTCTAGGAAGCCTTCCAGGTCTCAGTAATGGTGGGTCTGCACGAGGAGGAGAAACGTCCTAGAAGGACGGCCTGTGTGTTTGGGCATTTCTCAGCAATGTATCGTTGGGAACAGCTAGATGCCGAGCCAGGGGCAGTGAAGGGCTTATTTGCTTAAACCTGTAAATTGTGGCAAGTTGAAACAACGGAAGTATCTCCCTTCTAAAGCACCTTTAAGGTACAAAATAGAGAAAGAACGAGCAGGGTTAAGGCTCTGAGGACCCTGTTAAAATAAGGCTTGAAGGGAAACTTTATTTTCCTCTTTGGGATTTAGAGAGTTGTGGGCTCCATTCCCCCTAACTCTTTAGTTGCACATATTCTCTTCATAGCACAATTGCCTTTGTGATGACAAGTGAGTTTCTAGGAATGAAATATGGAGGTTGCCATTCTTTCGTAGCTGATCATCCTTTGGTACTCTGTAATGAACTGGCGAGCCCATTGAACACTAGCTTCAAGCTAAAGTTCCCCTTGGTTCATGCCGCGGGTTGCAGGCTTCAGAATCCATGTAGCGTTATTCAGTGTGGTTCTTGAGCTCTCGGAAGCATTCCAGGTCTCTTAGTACAGGCGGGTCTGTACTAGGACGAGAAAACTACAGGCAGGATGGCCTGTGTGTTTGGTGAGTTGTGAGCAGTGCACCACTGGGAACAGCTAGATGCCGAGTCATGGGAAGTGATTGGCTTCTTTTCTTACACTCCAAAAAGTAGTCAGTTGAAACAACTCAAGTATCTCCCTTCTAAAGCACCTTGGAAGTACAACGTAGAGAAAGAAACAGCAGAGACAAGGCTCTGTGGGCCCTTTTGTATATGAGGCTTGAAGGGAAACTTTATGTTCCTCATTGGGATTTAGAGAGTTTCGGGCTCAATTCTCCCTGAGAAACACTGTAGTTGCACATGTTCTCTTCATAGCAGAGTTGTCTTTGTGATGACAAGTGAGTTTCTAGGAAAGAAATATGGAGGTTGCCATTCTTTGGTAGCTGCTCATCCTTCCATAATCTGTAGTGAATGGGCGACCCTAAAGAACACTAGCCTCAAGCTAACTTTCCTCTTGTATCATGCCGCAGGTTGCAGGCAGCAGACTCCATGTAGCGTTATTTATTGTGGTTCTTGAGCTCCAGGTAGCATTCCAGGTCTCTTAGGACTGGCGGGTCAACACTAGGATGAGCAATGTATTAGAAGGACGGCCGGTGTGTTTGGGCCTTTATGAGCAATGCAGCTTTGGAAGAGCTAGATGCCGAGTCACAGGCTGTGAAGGGCTTCTTTGCTTAAACCTCTTCATTTTTGCAAGTTGAAAGAACTCATGTATCTCCCTTCTTAAGCACCTTGTGGGTACAAAGTAGAGAAAGAATCAGCAAGGTCAATGCTCTGCTGGCCCCTTTGAAGATAAGTCTTGAAGGGAAACTTCATTTTCCTCTTTGGCATTTAGAGAGTTGGGGGCTCAATTCTCCCTGAGAAACACTGTGTAGTTGCACGAGGTCTCTTCATAGCACAATTGCCTTTGTGACCACACGTGAGTTTCTAGGAAAGAAACTCGGAGCTTGCCATTCTTTGCTGGTGCTCGTCCTTTGGTAATCTTCAGTGAATTGGTGACCCCGTTTGAGCACTAGCCTCAAGCTAACGTTCCTCTTCTATCATGCCACTTGTTGCCATGCAGCACAATCTCTGTAGCGTTATTCAGTGTGGTTCTGGAGCTCTCGGAAGCATTCCAGGTCTCTTAGTACAGGCGGGTCTGTACTAGGACGAGAAAACTACAGGCAGGATGGCCTGTGTGTTTGGTGAGTTGTGAGCAGTGCACCACTGGGAACAGCTAGATGCCGAGTCATGGGAAGTGATTGGCTTCTTTTCTTACACTCCAAAAAGTAGTCAGTTGAAACAACTCAAGTATCTCCCTTCTAAAGCACCTTGGACGTACAACGTAGAGAAAGAAACAGCAGAGACAAGGCTCTGTGGGCCCTTTTGTATATGAGGCTTGAAGGGAAACTTTATGTTCCTCATTGGGATTTAGAGAGTTTCGGGCTCAATTCTCCCTGAGAAACACTGTAGTTGCACATGTTCTCTTCATAGCAGAGTTGTCTTTGTGATGACAAGTGAGTTTCTAGGAAAGAAATATGGAGGTTGCCATTCTTGGGTAGCTGCTCATCCTTCCGTAATCTGTAGTGAATGGGCGACCCTAAAGAACACTAGCCTCAAGCTAACTTTCCTCTTGTATCATGCCGCAGGTTGCAGGCAGCAGACTCCATGTAGCGTTATTTATTGTGGTTCTTGAGCTCCAGGTAGCATTCCAGGTCTCTTAGGACTGGCGGGTCAACACTAGGATGAGCAATGTATTAGAAGGACGGCCGGTGTGTTTGGGCCTTTATGAGCAATGCAGCTTTGGAAGAGCTAGATGCCGAGTCACAGGCTGTGAAGGGCTTCTTTGCTTAAACCTCTTCATTTTTGCAAGTTGAAAGAACTCATGTATCTCCCTTCTTAAGCACCTTGTGGGTACAAAGTAGAGAAAGAATCAGCAAGGTCAATGCTCTGCTGGCCCCTTTGAAGATAAGTCTTGAAGGGAAACTTCATTTTCCTCTTTGGCATTTAGAGAGTTGGGGGCTCAATTCTCCCTGAGAAACACTGTGTAGTTGCACGAGGTCTCTTCATAGCACAATTGCCTTTGTGACCACACGTGAGTTTCTAGGAAAGAAACTCGGAGCTTGCCATTCTTTGCTGGTGCTCGTCCTTTGGTAATCTTCAGTGAATTGGTGACCCCGTTTGAGCACTAGCCTCAAGCTAACGTTCCTCTTCTATCATGCCACTTGTTGCCATGCAGCACAATCTCTGTAGCCTTATTCAGTGTGGTTCTGGAGCTCTAGGAAGCATTCCAGGTCTCTTAGTACAGGCGGGTCTGTACTAGGACGAGAAAACTACAGGCAGGATGGCCTGTGTGTTTGGTGAGTTGTGAGCAGTGCACCACTGGGAACAGCTAGATGCCGAGTCATGGGAAGTGATTGGCTTCTTTTCTTACACTCCAAAAAGTAGTCAGTTGAAACAACTCAAGTATCTCCCTTCTAAAGCACCTTGGAAGTACAACGTAGAGAAAGAAACAGCAGAGACAAGGCTCTGTGGGCCCTTTTGTATATGAGGCTTGAAGGGAAACTTTATGTTCCTCATTGGGATTTAGAGAGTTTCGGGCTCAATTCTCCCTGAGAAACACTGTAGTTGCACATGTTCTCTTCATAGCAGAGTTGTCTTTGTGATGACAAGTGAGTTTCTAGGAAAGAAATATGGAGGTTGCCATTCTTTGGTAGCTGCTCATCCTTCCGTAATCTGTAGTGAATGGGCGACCCTAAAGAACACTAGCCTCAAGCTAACTTTCCTCTTGTATCATGCCGCAGGTTGCAGGCAGCAGACTCCATGTAGCGTTATTTATTGTGGTTCTTGAGCTCCAGGTAGCATTCCAGGTCTCTTAGGACTGGCGGGTCAACACTAGGATGAGCAATGTATTAGAAGGACGGCCGGTGTGTTTGGGCCTTTATGAGCAATGCAGCTTTGGAAGAGCTAGATGCCGAGTCACAGGCTGTGAAGGGCTTCTTTGCTTAAACCTCTTCATTTTTGCAAGTTGAAAGAACTCATGTATCTCCCTTCTTAAGCACCTTGTGGGTACAAAGTAGAGAAAGAATCAGCAAGGTCAATGCTCTGCTGGCCCCTTTGAAGATAAGTCTTGAAGGGAAACTTCATTTTCCTCTTTGGCATTTAGAGAGTTGGGGGCTCAATTCTCCCTGAGAAACACTGTGTAGTTGCACGAGGTCTCTTCATAGCACAATTGCCTTTGTGACCACACGTGAGTTTCTAGGAAAGAAACTCGGAGCTTGCCATTCTTTGCTGGTGCTCGTCCTTTGGTAATCTTCAGTGAATTGGTGACCCCGTTTGAGCACTAGCCTCAAGCTAACGTTCCTCTTCTATCATGCCACTTGTTGCCATGCAGCACAATCTCTGTAGCCTTATTCAGTGTGGTTCTGGAGCTCTAGGAAGCATTCCAGGTCTCTTAGTACTGGCGGATCTGCTCGACCTTGAGAAACGTACAAGAAGGATGGCCTGTGTGTTTGGGGAGTTGTGAGCAGTGCACCGTTGGGAACACCTAGATGCCGAGACATGGGAGGTGAAGGGGTTTTTTGTGAAACCTGTAGAATGTGGCAACTTGAAACAACTCAAGTATCTCCCTTCGAAAGCACGTTGGAGGTACTAAATAGAGGAAGAAGCATGAGAGTCAGGGCTCTGCGGGCCATTTTGAATATAAGGCTGAAGGGAAACTTTATTTTCCTTATTGGCCTTTAGAGAGTTGTGGGCTCAGTTCTCCCTGAGAAACTCTTTACTTGCGCATGTTCTCTTCATAGCACAATTGGCTTAGTGATGACAAGTGAGTTGCTAGGAGAGAAACTTGGAGGTTGCCATTCCTTGGTAGCTGCTCATCCTTCAGTAATCTGTAGTGAACTGGCGACCCCATTGAACACTAGCCTCAAGCTAACTTTCCTCTTGTATCATGCCACTGTTTGGCATGCAGCAGAATCCATGTAGCTTTATTCAGTGTGGTTCTTTAGCTCTAGGAAGCCTTCCAGGTCTCAGTAATGGTGGGTCTGCACGAGGAGGAGAAACGTCCTAGAAGGACGGCCTGTGTGTTTGGGCATTTCTCAGCAATGTATCGTTGGGAACAGCTAGATGCCGAGCCAGGGGCAGTGAAGGGCTTATTTGCTTAAACCTGTAAATTGTGGCAAGTTGAAACAACGGAAGTATCTCCCTTCTAAAGCACCTTTAAGGTACAAAATAGAGAAAGAACGAGCAGGGTTAAGGCTCTGAGGACCCTGTTAAAATAAGGCTTGAAGGGAAACTTTATTTTCCTCTTTGGGATTTAGAGAGTTGTGGGCTCCATTCCCCCTAACTCTTTAGTTGCACATATTCTCTTCATAGCACAATTGCCTTTGTGATGACAAGTGAGTTTCTAGGAATGAAATATGGAGGTTGCCATTCTTTCGTAGCTGATCATCCTTTGGTACTCTGTAATGAACTGGCGAGCCCATTGAACACTAGCTTCAAGCTAAAGTTCCCCTTGGTTCATGCCGCGGGTTGCAGGCTTCAGAATCCATGTAGCGTTATTCAGTGTGGTTCTTGAGCTCTCGGAAGCATTCCAGGTCTCTTAGTACAGGCGGGTCTGTACTAGGACGAGAAAACTACAGGCAGGATGGCCTGTGTGTTTGGTGAGTTGTGAGCAGTGCACCACTGGGAACAGCTAGATGCCGAGTCATGGGAAGTGATTGGCTTCTTTTCTTACACTCCAAAAAGTAGTCAGTTGAAACAACTCAAGTATCTCCCTTCTAAAGCACCTTGGAAGTACAACGTAGAGAAAGAAACAGCAGAGACAAGGCTCTGTGGGCCCTTTTGTATATGAGGCTTGAAGGGAAACTTTATGTTCCTCATTGGGATTTAGAGAGTTTCGGGCTCAATTCTCCCTGAGAAACACTGTAGTTGCACATGTTCTCTTCATAGCAGAGTTGTCTTTGTGATGACAAGTGAGTTTCTAGGAAAGAAATATGGAGGTTGCCATTCTTTGGTAGCTGCTCATCCTTCCGTAATCTGTAGTGAATGGGCGACCCTAAAGAACACTAGCCTCAAGCTAACTTTCCTCTTGTATCATGCCGCAGGTTGCAGGCAGCAGACTCCATGTAGCGTTATTTATTGTGGTTCTTGAGCTCCAGGTAGCATTCCAGGTCTCTTAGGACTGGCGGGTCAACACTAGGATGAGCAATGTATTAGAAGGACGGCCGGTGTGTTTGGGCCTTTATGAGCAATGCAGCTTTGGAAGAGCTAGATGCCGAGTCACAGGCTGTGAAGGGCTTCTTTGCTTAAACCTCTTCATTTTTGCAAGTTGAAAGAACTCATGTATCTCCCTTCTTAAGCACCTTGTGGGTACAAAGTAGAGAAAGAATCAGCAAGGTCAATGCTCTGCTGGCCCCTTTGAAGATAAGTCTTGAAGGGAAACTTCATTTTCCTCTTTGGCATTTAGAGAGTTGGGGGCTCAATTCTCCCTGAGAAACACTGTGTAGTTGCACGAGGTCTCTTCATAGCACAATTGCCTTTGTGACCACACGTGAGTTTCTAGGAAAGAAACTCGGAGCTTGCCATTCTTTGCTGGTGCTCGTCCTTTGGTAATCTTCAGTGAATTGGTGACCCCGTTTGAGCACTAGCCTCAAGCTAACGTTCCTCTTCTATCATGCCACTTGTTGCCATGCAGCACAATCTCTGTAGCCTTATTCAGTGTGGTTCTGGAGCTCTCGGAAGCATTCCAGGTCTCTTAGTACAGGCGGGTCTGTACTAGGACGAGAAAACTACAGGCAGGATGGCCTGTGTGTTTGGTGAGTTGTGAGCAGTGCACCACTGGGAACAGCTAGATGCCGAGTCATGGGAAGTGATTGGCTTCTTTTCTTACACTCCAAAAAGTAGTCAGTTGAAACAACTCAAGTATCTCCCTTCTAAAGCACCTTGGAAGTACAACGTAGAGAAAGAAACAGCAGAGACAAGGCTCTGTGGGCCCTTTTGTATATGAGGCTTGAAGGGAAACTTTATGTTCCTCATTGGGATTTAGAGAGTTTCGGGCTCAATTCTCCCTGAGAAACACTGTAGTTGCACATGTTCTCTTCATAGCAGAGTTGTCTTTGTGATGACAAGTGAGTTTCTAGGAAAGAAATATGGAGGTTGCCATTCTTTGGTAGCTGCTCATCCTTCCGTAATCTGTAGTGAATGGGCGACCCTAAAGAACACTAGCCTCAAGCTAACTTTCCTCTTGTATCATGCCGCAGGTTGCAGGCAGCAGACTCCATGTAGCGTTATTTATTGTGGTTCTTGAGCTCCAGGTAGCATTCCAGGTCTCTTAGGACTGGCGGGTCAACACTAGGATGAGCAATGTATTAGAAGGACGGCCGGTGTGTTTGGGCCTTTATGAGCAATGCAGCTTTGGAAGAGCTAGATGCCGAGTCACAGGCTGTGAAGGGCTTCTTTGCTTAAACCTCTTCATTTTTGCAAGTTGAAAGAACTCATGTATCTCCCTTCTTAAGCACCTTGTGGGTACAAAGTAGAGAAAGAATCAGCAAGGTCAATGCTCTGCTGGCCCCTTTGAAGATAAGTCTTGAAGGGAAACTTCATTTTCCTCTTTGGCATTTAGAGAGTTGGGGGCTCAATTCTCCCTGAGAAACACTGTGTAGTTGCACGAGGTCTCTTCATAGCACAATTGCCTTTGTGACCACACGTGAGTTTCTAGGAAAGAAACTCGGAGCTTGCCATTCTTTGCTGGTGCTCGTCCTTTGGTAATCTTCAGTGAATTGGTGACCCCGTTTGAGCACTAGCCTCAAGCTAACGTTCCTCTTCTATCATGCCACTTGTTGCCATGCAGCACAATCTCTGTAGCGTTATTCAGTGTGGTTCTGGAGCTCTCGGAAGCATTCCAGGTCTCTTAGTACAGGCGGGTCTGTACTAGGACGAGAAAACTACAGGCAGGATGGCCTGTGTGTTTGGTGAGTTGTGAGCAGTGCACCACTGGGAACAGCTAGATGCCGAGTCATGGGAAGTGATTGGCTTCTTTTCTTACACTCCAAAATGTAGTCAGTTGAAACAACTCAAGTATCTCCCTTCTAAAGCACCTTGGAAGTACAACGTAGAGAAAGAAACAGCAGAGACAAGGCTCTGTGGGCCCTTTTGTATATGAGGCTTGAAGGGAAACTTTATGTTCCTCATTGGGATTTAGAGAGTTTCGGGCTCAATTCTCCCTGAGAAACACTGTAGTTGCACATGTTCTCTTCATAGCAGAGTTGTCTTTGTGATGACAAGTGAGTTTCTAGGAAAGAAATATGGAGGTTGCCATTCTTTGGTAGCTGCTCATCCTTCCGTAATCTGTAGTGAATGGGCGACCCTAAAGAACACTAGCCTCAAGCTAACTTTCCTCTTGTATCATGCCGCAGGTTGCAGGCAGCAGACTCCATGTAGCGTTATTTATTGTGGTTCTTGAGCTCCAGGTAGCATTCCAGGTCTCTTAGGACTGGCGGGTCAACACTAGGATGAGCAATGTATTAGAAGGACGGCCGGTGTGTTTGGGCCTTTATGAGCAATGCAGCTTTGGAAGAGCTAGATGCCGAGTCACAGGCTGTGAAGGGCTTCTTTGCTTAAACCTCTTCATTTCTGCAAGTTGAAAGAACTCATGTATCTCCCTTCTTAAGCACCTTGTGGGTACAAAGTAGAGAAAGAATCAGCAAGGTCAATGCTCTGCTGGCCCCTTTGAAGATAAGTCTTGAAGGGAAACTTCATTTTCCTCTTTGGCATTTAGAGAGTTGGGGGCTCAATTCTCCCTGAGAAACACTGTGTAGTTGCACGAGGTCTCTTCATAGCACAATTGCCTTTGTGACCACACGTGAGTTTCTAGGAAAGAAACTCGGAGCTTGCCATTCTTTGCTGGTGCTCGTCCTTTGGTAATCTTCAGTGAATTGGTGACCCCGTTTGAGCACTAGCCTCAAGCTAACGTTCCTCTTCTATCATGCCACTTGTTGCCATGCAGCACAATCTCTGTAGCCTTATTCAGTGTGGTTCTGGAGCTCTAGGAAGCATTCCAGGTCTCTTAGTACTGGCGGATCTGCTCGACCTTGAGAAACGTACAAGAAGGATGGCCTGTGTGTTTGGGGAGTTGTGAGCAGTGCA
Source organism: Balaenoptera physalus (assembly GCF_965194825.1). Lineage (NCBI taxonomy): Eukaryota > Metazoa > Chordata > Mammalia > Artiodactyla > Balaenopteridae > Balaenoptera > Balaenoptera physalus. The sequence goes on along the minus strand of NW_028124070.1, from coordinate 13,403 downwards.
CCGTTGGGAACACCTAGATGCCGAGACATGGGAGGTGAAGGGGTTTTTTGTGAAACCTGTAGAATGTGGCAACTTGAAACAACTCAAGTATCTCCCTTCGAAAGCACGTTGGAGGTACTAAATAGAGGAAGAAGCATGAGAGTCAGGGCTCTGCGGGCCATTTTGAATATAAGGCTGAAGGGAAACTTTATTTTCCTTATTGGCCTTTAGAGAGTTGTGGGCTCAGTTCTCCCTGAGAAACTCTTTACTTGCGCATGTTCTCTTCATAGCACAATTGGCTTAGTGATGACAAGTGAGTTGCTAGGAGAGAAACTTGGAGGTTGCCATTCCTTGGTAGCTGCTCATCCTTCAGTAATCTGTAGTGAACTGGCGACCCCATTGAACACTAGCCTCAAGCTAACTTTCCTCTTGTATCATGCCACTGTTTGGCATGCAGCAGAATCCATGTAGCTTTATTCAGTGTGGTTCTTTAGCTCTAGGAAGCCTTCCAGGTCTCAGTAATGGTGGGTCTGCACGAGGAGGAGAAACGTCCTAGAAGGACGGCCTGTGTGTTTGGGCATTTCTCAGCAATGTATCGTTGGGAACAGCTAGATGCCGAGCCAGGGGCAGTGAAGGGCTTATTTGCTTAAACCTGTAAATTGTGGCAAGTTGAAACAACGGAAGTATCTCCCTTCTAAAGCACCTTTAAGGTACAAAATAGAGAAAGAACGAGCAGGGTTAAGGCTCTGAGGACCCTGTTAAAATAAGGCTTGAAGGGAAACTTTATTTTCCTCTTTGGGATTTAGAGAGTTGTGGGCTCCATTCCCCCTAACTCTTTAGTTGCACATATTCTCTTCATAGCACAATTGCCTTTGTGATGACAAGTGAGTTTCTAGGAATGAAATATGGAGGTTGCCATTCTTTCGTAGCTGATCATCCTTTGGTACTCTGTAATGAACTGGCGAGCCCATTGAACACTAGCTTCAAGCTAAAGTTCCCCTTGGTTCATGCCGCGGGTTGCAGGCTTCAGAATCCATGTAGCGTTATTCAGTGTGGTTCTTGAGCTCTCGGAAGCATTCCAGGTCTCTTAGTACAGGCGGGTCTGTACTAGGACGAGAAAACTACAGGCAGGATGGCCTGTGTGTTTGGTGAGTTGTGAGCAGTGCACCACTGGGAACAGCTAGATGCCGAGTCATGGGAAGTGATTGGCTTCTTTTCTTACACTCCAAAAAGTAGTCAGTTGAAACAACTCAAGTATCTCCCTTCTAAAGCACCTTGGAAGTACAACGTAGAGAAAGAAACAGCAGAGACAAGGCTCTGTGGGCCCTTTTGTATATGAGGCTTGAAGGGAAACTTTATGTTCCTCATTGGGATTTAGAGAGTTTCGGGCTCAATTCTCCCTGAGAAACACTGTAGTTGCACATGTTCTCTTCATAGCAGAGTTGTCTTTGTGATGACAAGTGAGTTTCTAGGAAAGAAATATGGAGGTTGCCATTCTTTGGTAGCTGCTCATCCTTCCATAATCTGTAGTGAATGGGCGACCCTAAAGAACACTAGCCTCAAGCTAACTTTCCTCTTGTATCATGCCGCAGGTTGCAGGCAGCAGACTCCATGTAGCGTTATTTATTGTGGTTCTTGAGCTCCAGGTAGCATTCCAGGTCTCTTAGGACTGGCGGGTCAACACTAGGATGAGCAATGTATTAGAAGGACGGCCGGTGTGTTTGGGCCTTTATGAGCAATGCAGCTTTGGAAGAGCTAGATGCCGAGTCACAGGCTGTGAAGGGCTTCTTTGCTTAAACCTCTTCATTTTTGCAAGTTGAAAGAACTCATGTATCTCCCTTCTTAAGCACCTTGTGGGTACAAAGTAGAGAAAGAATCAGCAAGGTCAATGCTCTGCTGGCCCCTTTGAAGATAAGTCTTGAAGGGAAACTTCATTTTCCTCTTTGGCATTTAGAGAGTTGGGGGCTCAATTCTCCCTGAGAAACACTGTGTAGTTGCACGAGGTCTCTTCATAGCACAATTGCCTTTGTGACCACACGTGAGTTTCTAGGAAAGAAACTCGGAGCTTGCCATTCTTTGCTGGTGCTCGTCCTTTGGTAATCTTCAGTGAATTGGTGACCCCGTTTGAGCACTAGCCTCAAGCTAACGTTCCTCTTCTATCATGCCACTTGTTGCCATGCAGCACAATCTCTGTAGCGTTATTCAGTGTGGTTCTGGAGCTCTCGGAAGCATTCCAGGTCTCTTAGTACAGGCGGGTCTGTACTAGGACGAGAAAACTACAGGCAGGATGGCCTGTGTGTTTGGTGAGTTGTGAGCAGTGCACCACTGGGAACAGCTAGATGCCGAGTCATGGGAAGTGATTGGCTTCTTTTCTTACACTCCAAAAAGTAGTCAGTTGAAACAACTCAAGTATCTCCCTTCTAAAGCACCTTGGACGTACAACGTAGAGAAAGAAACAGCAGAGACAAGGCTCTGTGGGCCCTTTTGTATATGAGGCTTGAAGGGAAACTTTATGTTCCTCATTGGGATTTAGAGAGTTTCGGGCTCAATTCTCCCTGAGAAACACTGTAGTTGCACATGTTCTCTTCATAGCAGAGTTGTCTTTGTGATGACAAGTGAGTTTCTAGGAAAGAAATATGGAGGTTGCCATTCTTGGGTAGCTGCTCATCCTTCCGTAATCTGTAGTGAATGGGCGACCCTAAAGAACACTAGCCTCAAGCTAACTTTCCTCTTGTATCATGCCGCAGGTTGCAGGCAGCAGACTCCATGTAGCGTTATTTATTGTGGTTCTTGAGCTCCAGGTAGCATTCCAGGTCTCTTAGGACTGGCGGGTCAACACTAGGATGAGCAATGTATTAGAAGGACGGCCGGTGTGTTTGGGCCTTTATGAGCAATGCAGCTTTGGAAGAGCTAGATGCCGAGTCACAGGCTGTGAAGGGCTTCTTTGCTTAAACCTCTTCATTTTTGCAAGTTGAAAGAACTCATGTATCTCCCTTCTTAAGCACCTTGTGGGTACAAAGTAGAGAAAGAATCAGCAAGGTCAATGCTCTGCTGGCCCCTTTGAAGATAAGTCTTGAAGGGAAACTTCATTTTCCTCTTTGGCATTTAGAGAGTTGGGGGCTCAATTCTCCCTGAGAAACACTGTGTAGTTGCACGAGGTCTCTTCATAGCACAATTGCCTTTGTGACCACACGTGAGTTTCTAGGAAAGAAACTCGGAGCTTGCCATTCTTTGCTGGTGCTCGTCCTTTGGTAATCTTCAGTGAATTGGTGACCCCGTTTGAGCACTAGCCTCAAGCTAACGTTCCTCTTCTATCATGCCACTTGTTGCCATGCAGCACAATCTCTGTAGCCTTATTCAGTGTGGTTCTGGAGCTCTAGGAAGCATTCCAGGTCTCTTAGTACAGGCGGGTCTGTACTAGGACGAGAAAACTACAGGCAGGATGGCCTGTGTGTTTGGTGAGTTGTGAGCAGTGCACCACTGGGAACAGCTAGATGCCGAGTCATGGGAAGTGATTGGCTTCTTTTCTTACACTCCAAAAAGTAGTCAGTTGAAACAACTCAAGTATCTCCCTTCTAAAGCACCTTGGAAGTACAACGTAGAGAAAGAAACAGCAGAGACAAGGCTCTGTGGGCCCTTTTGTATATGAGGCTTGAAGGGAAACTTTATGTTCCTCATTGGGATTTAGAGAGTTTCGGGCTCAATTCTCCCTGAGAAACACTGTAGTTGCACATGTTCTCTTCATAGCAGAGTTGTCTTTGTGATGACAAGTGAGTTTCTAGGAAAGAAATATGGAGGTTGCCATTCTTTGGTAGCTGCTCATCCTTCCGTAATCTGTAGTGAATGGGCGACCCTAAAGAACACTAGCCTCAAGCTAACTTTCCTCTTGTATCATGCCGCAGGTTGCAGGCAGCAGACTCCATGTAGCGTTATTTATTGTGGTTCTTGAGCTCCAGGTAGCATTCCAGGTCTCTTAGGACTGGCGGGTCAACACTAGGATGAGCAATGTATTAGAAGGACGGCCGGTGTGTTTGGGCCTTTATGAGCAATGCAGCTTTGGAAGAGCTAGATGCCGAGTCACAGGCTGTGAAGGGCTTCTTTGCTTAAACCTCTTCATTTTTGCAAGTTGAAAGAACTCATGTATCTCCCTTCTTAAGCACCTTGTGGGTACAAAGTAGAGAAAGAATCAGCAAGGTCAATGCTCTGCTGGCCCCTTTGAAGATAAGTCTTGAAGGGAAACTTCATTTTCCTCTTTGGCATTTAGAGAGTTGGGGGCTCAATTCTCCCTGAGAAACACTGTGTAGTTGCACGAGGTCTCTTCATAGCACAATTGCCTTTGTGACCACACGTGAGTTTCTAGGAAAGAAACTCGGAGCTTGCCATTCTTTGCTGGTGCTCGTCCTTTGGTAATCTTCAGTGAATTGGTGACCCCGTTTGAGCACTAGCCTCAAGCTAACGTTCCTCTTCTATCATGCCACTTGTTGCCATGCAGCACAATCTCTGTAGCCTTATTCAGTGTGGTTCTGGAGCTCTAGGAAGCATTCCAGGTCTCTTAGTACTGGCGGATCTGCTCGACCTTGAGAAACGTACAAGAAGGATGGCCTGTGTGTTTGGGGAGTTGTGAGCAGTGCACCGTTGGGAACACCTAGATGCCGAGACATGGGAGGTGAAGGGGTTTTTTGTGAAACCTGTAGAATGTGGCAACTTGAAACAACTCAAGTATCTCCCTTCGAAAGCACGTTGGAGGTACTAAATAGAGGAAGAAGCATGAGAGTCAGGGCTCTGCGGGCCATTTTGAATATAAGGCTGAAGGGAAACTTTATTTTCCTTATTGGCCTTTAGAGAGTTGTGGGCTCAGTTCTCCCTGAGAAACTCTTTACTTGCGCATGTTCTCTTCATAGCACAATTGGCTTAGTGATGACAAGTGAGTTGCTTGGAGAGAAACTTGGAGGTTGCCATTCCTTGGTAGCTGCTCATCCTTCAGTAATCTGTAGTGAACTGGCGACCCCATTGAACACTAGCCTCAAGCTAACTTTCCTCTTGTATCATGCCACTGTTTGGCATGCAGCAGAATCCATGTAGCTTTATTCAGTGTGGTTCTTTAGCTCTAGGAAGCCTTCCAGGTCTCAGTAATGGTGGGTCTGCACGAGGAGGAGAAACGTCCTAGAAGGACGGCCTGTGTGTTTGGGCATTTCTCAGCAATGTATCGTTGGGAACAGCTAGATGCCGAGCCAGGGGCAGTGAAGGGCTTATTTGCTTAAACCTGTAAATTGTGGCAAGTTGAAACAACGGAAGTATCTCCCTTCTAAAGCACCTTTAAGGTACAAAATAGAGAAAGAACGAGCAGGGTTAAGGCTCTGAGGACCCTGTTAAAATAAGGCTTGAAGGGAAACTTTATTTTCCTCTTTGGGATTTAGAGAGTTGTGGGCTCCATTCCCCCTAACTCTTTAGTTGCACATATTCTCTTCATAGCACAATTGCCTTTGTGATGACAAGTGAGTTTCTAGGAATGAAATATGGAGGTTGCCATTCTTTCGTAGCTGATCATCCTTTGGTACTCTGTAATGAACTGGCGAGCCCATTGAACACTAGCTTCAAGCTAAAGTTCCCCTTGGTTCATGCCGCGGGTTGCAGGCTTCAGAATCCATGTAGCGTTATTCAGTGTGGTTCTTGAGCTCTCGGAAGCATTCCAGGTCTCTTAGTACAGGCGGGTCTGTACTAGGACGAGAAAACTACAGGCAGGATGGCCTGTGTGTTTGGTGAGTTGTGAGCAGTGCACCACTGGGAACAGCTAGATGCCGAGTCATGGGAAGTGATTGGCTTCTTTTCTTACACTCCAAAAAGTAGTCAGTTGAAACAACTCAAGTATCTCCCTTCTAAAGCACCTTGGAAGTACAACGTAGAGAAAGAAACAGCAGAGACAAGGCTCTGTGGGCCCTTTTGTATATGAGGCTTGAAGGGAAACTTTATGTTCCTCATTGGGATTTAGAGAGTTTCGGGCTCAATTCTCCCTGAGAAACACTGTAGTTGCACATGTTCTCTTCATAGCAGAGTTGTCTTTGTGATGACAAGTGAGTTTCTAGGAAAGAAATATGGAGGTTGCCATTCTTTGGTAGCTGCTCATCCTTCCGTAATCTGTAGTGAATGGGCGACCCTAAAGAACACTAGCCTCAAGCTAACTTTCCTCTTGTATCATGCCGCAGGTTGCAGGCAGCAGACTCCATGTAGCGTTATTTATTGTGGTTCTTGAGCTCCAGGTAGCATTCCAGGTCTCTTAGGACTGGCGGATCAACACTAGGATGAGCAATGTATTAGAAGGACGGCCGGTGTGTTTGGGCCTTTATGAGCAATGCAGCTTTGGAAGAGCTAGATGCCGAGTCACAGGCTGTGAAGGGCTTCTTTGCTTAAACCTCTTCATTTTTGCAAGTTGAAAGAACTCATGTATCTCCCTTCTTAAGCACCTTGTGGGTACAAAGTAGAGAAAGAATCAGCAAGGTCAATGCTCTGCTGGCCCCTTTGAAGATAAGTCTTGAAGGGAAACTTCATTTTCCTCTTTGGCATTTAGAGAGTTGGGGGCTCAATTCTCCCTGAGAAACACTGTGTAGTTGCACGAGGTCTCTTCATAGCACAATTGCCTTTGTGACCACACGTGAGTTTCTAGGAAAGAAACTCGGAGCTTGCCATTCTTTGCTGGTGCTCGTCCTTTGGTAATCTTCAGTGAATTGGTGACCCCGTTTGAGCACTAGCCTCAAGCTAACGTTCCTCTTCTATCATGCCACTTGTTGCCATGCAGCACAATCTCTGTAGCCTTATTCAGTGTGGTTCTGGAGCTCTAGGAAGCATTCCAGGTCTCTTAGTACTGGCGGATCTGCTCGACCTTGAGAAACGTACAAGAAGGATGGCCTGTGTGTTTGGGGAGTTGTGAGCAGTGCACCGTTGGGAACACCTAGATGCCGAGACATGGGAGGTGAAGGGGTTTTTTGTGAAACCTGTAGAATGTGGCAACTTGAAACAACTCAAGTATCTCCCTTCGAAAGCACGTTGGAGGTACTAAATAGAGGAAGAAGCATGAGAGTCAGGGCTCTGCGGGCCATTTTGAATATAAGGCTGAAGGGAAACTTTATTTTCCTTATTGGCCTTTAGAGAGTTGTGGGCTCAGTTCTCCCTGAGAAACTCTTTACTTGCGCATGTTCTCTTCATAGCACAATTGGCTTAGTGATGACAAGTGAGTTGCTTGGAGAGAAACTTGGAGGTTGCCATTCCTTGGTAGCTGCTCATCCTTCAGTAATCTGTAGTGAACTGGCGACCCCATTGAACACTAGCCTCAAGCTAACTTTCCTCTTGTATCATGCCACTGTTTGGCATGCAGCAGAATCCATGTAGCTTTATTCAGTGTGGTTCTTTAGCTCTAGGAAGCCTTCCAGGTCTCAGTAATGGTGGGTCTGCACGAGGAGGAGAAACGTCCTAGAAGGACGGCCTGTGTGTTTGGGCATTTCTCAGCAATGTATCGTTGGGAACAGCTAGATGCCGAGCCAGGGGCAGTGAAGGGCTTATTTGCTTAAACCTGTAAATTGTGGCAAGTTGAAACAACGGAAGTATCTCCCTTCTAAAGCACCTTTAAGGTACAAAATAGAGAAAGAACGAGCAGGGTTAAGGCTCTGAGGACCCTGTTAAAATAAGGCTTGAAGGGAAACTTTATTTTCCTCTTTGGGATTTAGAGAGTTGTGGGCTCCATTCCCCCTAACTCTTTAGTTGCACATATTCTCTTCATAGCACAATTGCCTTTGTGATGACAAGTGAGTTTCTAGGAATGAAATATGGAGGTTGCCATTCTTTCGTAGCTGATCATCCTTTGGTACTCTGTAATGAACTGGCGAGCCCATTGAACACTAGCTTCAAGCTAAAGTTCCCCTTGGTTCATGCCGCGGGTTGCAGGCTTCAGAATCCATGTAGCGTTATTCAGTGTGGTTCTTGAGCTCTCGGAAGCATTCCAGGTCTCTTAGTACAGGCGGGTCTGTACTAGGACGAGAAAACTACAGGCAGGATGGCCTGTGTGTTTGGTGAGTTGTGAGCAGTGCACCACTGGGAACAGCTAGATGCCGAGTCATGGGAAGTGATTGGCTTCTTTTCTTACACTCCAAAAAGTAGTCAGTTGAAACAACTCAAGTATCTCCCTTCTAAAGCACCTTGGAAGTACAACGTAGAGAAAGAAACAGCAGAGACAAGGCTCTGTGGGCCCTTTTGTATATGAGGCTTGAAGGGAAACTTTATGTTCCTCATTGGGATTTAGAGAGTTTCGGGCTCAATTCTCCCTGAGAAACACTGTAGTTGCACATGTTCTCTTCATAGCAGAGTTGTCTTTGTGATGACAAGTGAGTTTCTAGGAAAGAAATATGGAGGTTGCCATTCTTTGGTAGCTGCTCATCCTTCCGTAATCTGTAGTGAATGGGCGACCCTAAAGAACACTAGCCTCAAGCTAACTTTCCTCTTGTATCATGCCGCAGGTTGCAGGCAGCAGACTCCATGTAGCGTTATTTATTGTGGTTCTTGAGCTCCAGGTAGCATTCCAGGTCTCTTAGGACTGGCGGATCAACACTAGGATGAGCAATGTATTAGAAGGACGGCCGGTGTGTTTGGGCCTTTATGAGCAATGCAGCTTTGGAAGAGCTAGATGCCGAGTCACAGGCTGTGAAGGGCTTCTTTGCTTAAACCTCTTCATTTTTGCAAGTTGAAAGAACTCATGTATCTCCCTTCTTAAGCACCTTGTGGGTACAAAGTAGAGAAAGAATCAGCAAGGTCAATGCTCTGCTGGCCCCTTTGAAGATAAGTCTTGAAGGGAAACTTCATTTTCCTCTTTGGCATTTAGAGAGTTGGGGGCTCAATTCTCCCTGAGAAACACTGTGTAGTTGCACGAGGTCTCTTCATAGCACAATTGCCTTTGTGACCACACGTGAGTTTCTAGGAAAGAAACTCGGAGCTTGCCATTCTTTGCTGGTGCTCGTCCTTTGGTAATCTTCAGTGAATTGGTGACCCCGTTTGAGCACTAGCCTCAAGCTAACGTTCCTCTTCTATCATGCCACTTGTTGCCATGCAGCACAATCTCTGTAGCCTTATTCAGTGTGGTTCTGGAGCTCTAGGAAGCATTCCAGGTCTCTTAGTACTGGCGGATCTGCTCGACCTTGAGAAACGTACAAGAAGGATGGCCTGTGTGTTTGGGGAGTTGTGAGCAGTGCACCGTTGGGAACACCTAGATGCCGAGACATGGGAGGTGAAGGGGTTTTTTGTGAAACCTGTAGAATGTGGCAACTTGAAACAACTCAAGTATCTCCCTTCGAAAGCACGTTGGAGGTACTAAATAGAGGAAGAAGCATGAGAGTCAGGGCTCTGCGGGCCATTTTGAATATAAGGCTGAAGGGAAACTTTATTTTCCTTATTGGCCTTTAGAGAGTTGTGGGCTCAGTTCTCCCTGAGAAACTCTTTACTTGCGCATGTTCTCTTCATAGCACAATTGGCTTAGTGATGACAAGTGAGTTGCTAGGAGAGAAACTTGGAGGTTGCCATTCCTTGGTAGCTGCTCATCCTTCAGTAATCTGTAGTGAACTGGCGACCCCATTGAACACTAGCCTCAAGCTAACTTTCCTCTTGTATCATGCCACTGTTTGGCATGCAGCAGAATCCATGTAGCTTTATTCAGTGTGGTTCTTTAGCTCTAGGAAGCCTTCCAGGTCTCAGTAATGGTGGGTCTGCACGAGGAGGAGAAACGTCCTAGAAGGACGGCCTGTGTGTTTGGGCATTTCTCAGCAATGTATCGTTGGGAACAGCTAGATGCCGAGCCAGGGGCAGTGAAGGGCTTATTTGCTTAAACCTGTAAATTGTGGCAAGTTGAAACAACGGAAGTATCTCCCTTCTAAAGCACCTTTAAGGTACAAAATAGAGAAAGAACGAGCAGGGTTAAGGCTCTGAGGACCCTGTTAAAATAAGGCTTGAAGGGAAACTTTATTTTCCTCTTTGGGATTTAGAGAGTTGTGGGCTCCATTCCCCCTAACTCTTTAGTTGCACATATTCTCTTCATAGCACAATTGCCTTTGTGATGACAAGTGAGTTTCTAGGAATGAAATATGGAGGTTGCCATTCTTTCGTAGCTGATCATCCTTTGGTACTCTGTAATGAACTGGCGAGCCCATTGAACACTAGCTTCAAGCTAAAGTTCCCCTTGGTTCATGCCGCGGGTTGCAGGCTTCAGAATCCATGTAGCGTTATTCAGTGTGGTTCTTGAGCTCTCGGAAGCATTCCAGGTCTCTTAGTACAGGCGGGTCTGTACTAGGACGAGAAAACTACAGGCAGGATGGCCTGTGTGTTTGGTGAGTTGTGAGCAGTGCACCACTGGGAACAGCTAGATGCCGAGTCATGGGAAGTGATTGGCTTCTTTTCTTACACTCCAAAAAGTAGTCAGTTGAAACAACTCAAGTATCTCCCTTCTAAAGCACCTTGGAAGTACAACGTAGAGAAAGAAACAGCAGAGACAAGGCTCTGTGGGCCCTTTTGTATATGAGGCTTGAAGGGAAACTTTATGTTCCTCATTGGGATTTAGAGAGTTTCGGGCTCAATTCTCCCTGAGAAACACTGTAGTTGCACATGTTCTCTTCATAGCAGAGTTGTCTTTGTGATGACAAGTGAGTTTCTAGGAAAGAAATATGGAGGTTGCCATTCTTGGGTAGCTGCTCATCCTTCCGTAATCTGTAGTGAATGGGCGACCCTAAAGAACACTAGCCTCAAGCTAACTTTCCTCTTGTATCATGCCGCAGGTTGCAGGCAGCAGACTCCATGTAGCGTTATTTATTGTGGTTCTTGAGCTCCAGGTAGCATTCCAGGTCTCTTAGGACTGGCGGGTCAACACTAGGATGAGCAATGTATTAGAAGGACGGCCGGTGTGTTTGGGCCTTTATGAGCAATGCAGCTTTGGAAGAGCTAGATGCCGAGTCACAGGCTGTGAAGGGCTTCTTTGCTTAAACCTCTTCATTTTTGCAAGTTGAAAGAACTCATGTATCTCCCTTCTTAAGCACCTTGTGGGTACAAAGTAGAGAAAGAATCAGCAAGGTCAATGCTCTGCTGGCCCCTTTGAAGATAAGTCTTGAAGGGAAACTTCATTTTCCTCTTTGGCATTTAGAGAGTTGGGGGCTCAATTCTCCCTGAGAAACACTGTGTAGTTGCACGAGGTCTCTTCATAGCACAATTGCCTTTGTGACCACACGTGAGTTTCTAGGAAAGAAACTCGGAGCTTGCCATTCTTTGCTGGTGCTCGTCCTTTGGTAATCTTCAGTGAATTGGTGACCCCGTTTGAGCACTAGCCTCAAGCTAACGTTCCTCTTCTATCATGCCACTTGTTGCCATGCAGCACAATCTCTGTAGCCTTATTCAGTGTGGTTCTGGAGCTCTAGGAAGCATTCCAGGTCTCTTAGTACTGGCGGATCTGCTCGACCTTGAGAAACGTACAAGAAGGATGGCCTGTGTGTTTGGGGAGTTGTGAGCAGTGCACCGTTGGGAACACCTAGATGCCGAGACATGGGAGGTGAAGGGGTTTTTTGTGAAACCTGTAGAATGTGGCAACTTGAAACAACTCAAGTATCTCCCTTCGAAAGCACGTTGGAGGTACTAAATAGAGGAAGAAGCATGAGAGTCAGGGCTCTGCGGGCCATTTTGAATATAAGGCTGAAGGGAAACTTTATTTTCCTTATTGGCCTTTAGAGAGTTGTGGGCTCAGTTCTCCCTGAGAAACTCTTTACTTGCGCATGTTCTCTTCATAGCACAATTGGCTTAGTGATGACAAGTGAGTTGCTAGGAGAGAAACTTGGAGGTTGCCATTCCTTGGTAGCTGCTCATCCTTCAGTAATCTGTAGTGAACTGGCGACCCCATTGAACACTAGCCTCAAGCTAACTTTCCTCTTGTATCATGCCACTGTTTGGCATGCAGCAGAATCCATGTAGCTTTATTCAGTGTGGTTCTTTAGCTCTAGGAAGCCTTCCAGGTCTCAGTAATGGTGGGTCTGCACGAGGAGGAGAAACGTCCTAGAAGGACGGCCTGTGTGTTTGGGCATTTCTCAGCAATGTATCGTTGGGAACAGCTAGATGCCGAGCCAGGGGCAGTGAAGGGCTTATTTGCTTAAACCTGTAAATTGTGGCAAGTTGAAACAACGGAAGTATCTCCCTTCTAAAGCACCTTTAAGGTACAAAATAGAGAAAGAACGAGCAGGGTTAAGGCTCTGAGGACCCTGTTAAAATAAGGCTTGAAGGGAAACTTTATTTTCCTCTTTGGGATTTAGAGAGTTGTGGGCTCCATTCCCCCTAACTCTTTAGTTGCACATATTCTCTTCATAGCACAATTGCCTTTGTGATGACAAGTGAGTTTCTAGGAATGAAATATGGAGGTTGCCATTCTTTCGTAGCTGATCATCCTTTGGTACTCTGTAATGAACTGGCGAGCCCATTGAACACTAGCTTCAAGCTAAAGTTCCCCTTGGTTCATGCCGCGGGTTGCAGGCTTCAGAATCCATGTAGCGTTATTCAGTGTGGTTCTTGAGCTCTCGGAAGCATTCCAGGTCTCTTAGTACAGGCGGGTCTGTACTAGGACGAGAAAACTACAGGCAGGATGGCCTGTGTGTTTGGTGAGTTGTGAGCAGTGCACCACTGGGAACAGCTAGATGCCGAGTCATGGGAAGTGATTGGCTTCTTTTCTTACACTCCAAAAAGTAGTCAGTTGAAACAACTCAAGTATCTCCCTTCTAAAGCACCTTGGAAGTACAACGTAGAGAAAGAAACAGCAGAGACAAGGCTCTGTGGGCCCTTTTGTATATGAGGCTTGAAGGGAAACTTTATGTTCCTCATTGGGATTTAGAGAGTTTCGGGCTCAATTCTCCCTGAGAAACACTGTAGTTGCACATGTTCTCTTCATAGCAGAGTTGTCTTTGTGATGACAAGTGAGTTTCTAGGAAAGAAATATGGAGGTTGCCATTCTTGGGTAGCTGCTCATCCTTCCGTAATCTGTAGTGAATGGGCGACCCTAAAGAACACTAGCCTCAAGCTAACTTTCCTCTTGTATCATGCCGCAGGTTGCAGGCAGCAGACTCCATGTAGCGTTATTTATTGTGGTTCTTGAGCTCCAGGTAGCATTCCAGGTCTCTTAGGACTGGCGGGTCAACACTAGGATGAGCAATGTATTAGAAGGACGGCCGGTGTGTTTGGGCCTTTATGAGCAATGCAGCTTTGGAAGAGCTAGATGCCGAGTCACAGGCTGTGAAGGGCTTCTTTGCTTAAACCTCTTCATTTTTGCAAGTTGAAAGAACTCATGTATCTCCCTTCTTAAGCACCTTGTGGGTACAAAGTAGAGAAAGAATCAGCAAGGTCAATGCTCTGCTGGCCCCTTTGAA
>NW_028124071.1:0-24000 GCF_965194825.1 Balaenoptera physalus | reverse complement strand
CAGGAATAAAGACACAGACATAGAGAATGGACTTGAGGACACGGGTCGGGGGGGCGGGGAAGCTAGGACGAAGTGAGAGAGAGGCATGGACATATATACACTACCAAATGTAAAATAGATAGCTAGTGGGAAGCAGCCGCATAGCTCAGGGAGATCAGCTGGGTGCTTTGCGATGACCTAGAGGGGTGGGTTAGGGAGGGTGGGAGGGAGACGCAAGAGGGAGGGCATATGGGGGATATATGTATACATACGGCTGATTCACTTTGTTGTACAACAGAAACTAACACAGCATTGTGAGTCAATTATACTCCAATAAAGATATATAAAAATATATATATATATTTATGTTATGAATTTGGTTTAAAATCGAAAAATATACAAACAATATGGGTGTTCAGACATAAGGGTCCCCTCCCTAACAAGAATTCAAATATTCTGGATATAATAGCATTCACAATTACTTGAACTAGGAGTAATATAACCTGCTCCACTACAAAATAACCCTAGGGTTTTCTATTATCATGAAAAGTATGAGCCGTTAAATACCTGTGGTTGTTTGATGATTAAATACTTGACCTATATTTCTAGAAACAAAAGTGAGGCGACTGTCTGCCAAAGTAATTTTATATGTTCAAAATCAGAACTAGATTTTAGAGAATCTGAAAGTCAGAAGGGCCTGGTTAAAAGATACCTCAATTTATCTCCTGTGACAGTGGAGCTTCTGCAATTTCAAAAAAAGAAGCAGATACAGAAAATGTGCGTTGTTTTATAAAGACAATATAAAAGGAGTAGAAAATCCTTCTCTGGAAAAGCGATTTTTATCATTCAAATAAAAATTTGGTTAACTCTATAACTTTCTCATCCAGAAATCACAAGAGAAAGATTTCTGATGTTATGTAATATATAGACTTGAGTCAATGGCCATCAAAGGAGCTTGATTAAAAGTTACTTTTTTAAAATGAATTACTTAAGTAGTCAGAATAAACCTAGGGGAAATACTATTAGTATTATTAGTAGTATTATTTTGGCAGTTGTGGAAAGCTTCTATGTGATATTTCAGTTACTTTTGTAGAGTATATTTTAGTTGTGAGATTAAAAAAAAGTTAACATGGGAATAAATGGCTATAAGGAAATCAAACTGCTAAAAGAAGTGTCAGAAAATGGTACAATTCTAGTTACTTTGGAGTCCCTCCATTAAAGGAATAAGCATGGAAGCTGAGTCATTTGTTTATCAAATCATTCTCCTAAGTATATAGTTGGCAGGCACACTATTGAAAAAAAGACTGCCATAATTCTTGGAAACCAAAATAGGTAAGTTAAATCTCAGTTCTAGAAGGTGTAATATTTTGTACTCTTTTCTTTTCTGTGAACTTTTTTTTTTCCGTACATTTGTCCTGCTACTTCATGCTCCTGCCAAATGAGGATACAGGTCTGTACTTCTAGTGTGCTAAGTCTTATTTCTAGTGACCGTGTGACTCAGGAGTTTTTGCTAGGGGGCCAGGCTTCCTGGATGGCCATCCATGTATAGCTTAGGCAAGTGTTTATAAAACTTTGTGTTGCCATTTTCTTCTGTCCAATGAGCATAATGATCAAACCTGTAGCACAGAGATACTGTAAGGATTAAATAAGTTTATGTGGACATTGTAATGATATTTGTTATCTAGTAATTTTCTTTTGTAAAGTGTAATTAGAATTTTTGTTTAAACCAAGAGTTCAGTGATCTTCTCTTTAGCAAATTCAACTGGCCTTGGGTATCTTTATCCTTTCCCTTGTCCTGTCAGCATCTATATGGTCTAGATGTATGATATCCCTATTCAATGCATCTCCTTAGCTTCTGGGACCCCTCATCCTATAATGAGAAATACTGCCCTGGCTTAAGGCCAGACTTTAGATTCCTCCAAAGTCACGGAATCTAGGGCAGGACTGAGCATTGGCAAATATAAGAGTGGCATTCCAGAAACTGAGAACATTGTAAATGAAAGTACAACTGAACTGAAGTTGGCATGCATTGGGAAGGATAAATATTTCAACTTGATTTTAGTTTGAGCTCCATATATGATAGAAGTGTGGAAAAAATGCTACTAGGTATGGTGGGGGAAGACTGTTGATATTTGCTGTTGTTTGGCTTTTATTACTGTTGATAATTCTGCTATTATTGTCTTCTCTGATGGCAGGAGGGGAAGGTTTCTACTGGCAAGCACTGGGAATATTTGTTGGGAGAGACAGGAAGCTCAAAAAGGAAGCTATTTTAAAATGTTATGGACAATCATTTTAGGAACCTACATTTGGGTAGTTACATTACTAATGGAAAGAAGGGAAATAATAGGGACATATTTCTATATATTATAATGAACAAAGAATCATTTTTTGAAATCTATCCTGAGTTCTGAAGTAGTGATTATTTATCCTCAGCTTCCTACGTTTATGTATGTAGACTGATCTAGACAGACTCCCACTGATCTTGGAATCAATGGAAACTAAATTTAAAGATTTTATGTATATCTAATCCATAAAATGTGTTGTAAAGATGCACATTTTAGATCATAAACAAACTTCTATTTATCATATGTGCTTTCATTATTACCATAGGTATGTATGTTAGAGTTGACCCAGGAATCAAATGGATGAGATAGCAATATGTAATATAGTTGGCCCTCTATTTCTGTGGGTTCTGCATCTGTAGATTCAACCAACCATAGATTAAAAATATTAAAAAATCCCAGAAATTTTCAAAAAGCAAAACTTGAACTTGCCACATGCCAGCAACCACTTACATGGCAATTATATTGTATTTAAAGCTATTTACATAGCATTTACATTGTATTAAGTATTTTAAGTAATCTAGAGATGATTTAAAGTATACAGAGGATGTGTATAGCTTATATGTAAATACTATGCCATTCTATATAAGGAACTTGAGCATCCTCGGATTTTAATATCTGCAGGAGGTCCTGCAACCACTCCCCCAAGGCTACTGTGGGATGACTGTATGTATATTAAACTAGAAAATTGAGAGCTAATGGGAAAAGTTAAAATATAAAAGTAACAACAGTAATATTGGAACTGATTTTAGCAAAATGCCAAAAAGACCTGAAAATAAGAGAGTAAAATTTGTTAAAGGAAAAGTAAAGATTACTGCATTTGGGCAAGATGTCCTTTCCCTAGTCTTCACCATCAAAAAAAAGTAGTTTGACTAGCTTTATGCCAGAGCAACATAAAAAAAAAAAAATGTGGGATTATAATCAAGAATGATCTAAATGAAGAAGATAAGGAAGATATTTAGGAGTGTATAAAATTGTACAGAGCTGCAGATCAAGAAGTGAAAATACATTCACTAATTTAATTAATAAGCTAGAGATTTTTAACCTGTTTGGGTTCATGGCTATATTAACGTTTCAGTAATTTTTCCACAGCAGCTCTAGGCCAAAAACCTAATAGTTCTGTTCATTAAAGAAATAGGTCTAAATCTCCTAAGAGTAGGAGACTGTTGGATTTCTTACAGATGTCCCTGTGTTTCTCTTGAAATTTAAAATATCCTGGGGTGGTCCCCTCTGTGAACTTATTGTGGTATTTCAGAAAACCTCAGCACGCAGTTGGCAAGCACGTGCTGTCATTAGAAGCCTGTAGAACCAAATTAATGCAATAGTCGCCTTGTTGCACTTTCTGTCCCTGAGTTTTTGCTTCATGCTATAGTTCTCTAGTAGTTCTATAATGACTTCCAAGTGCTTGTGGAATCAAGTTCAAATCTTTTCCCATTTTATTGGATTGCCTCTAACTTACCTTAATGTATTCCCAATGCTTATTTTTAAATATTTCTATGAGTCAGGCCAGCACCTTAATTTTCCCTGGAATACTCTGATTATTCTCTTAAATTTTCCTCTTTCACTGTGCTTTTCTGTCTGCCCTTCCTAGTCAAATTATCGCAAATTTAATGTCAAGATCAAGTTCTACCTGATTTGGATATCGTACTTGCTTAACCCATTCTATTATTTACTCTCTAACAGAAAAAGAAACTCATTAGTGTACTACATTTTTATACAGTACATTCATTAATGTACTTTCATTAATGTACCATATATTTTTATCCTATAGTACTTGTTTAAAATTATTTTTTAAAATTTTAATTGGAGTATAGTTGCTTTACAAAGTTGTGTTAGTTTCTGCTGTACAGCAAAGTGAATCAGTTATACGTAGACATATCCACTCTTTTTTAGATTTCCTTCCCATTTAGGTCACCACAGAGCACTGATAGAGTTCCCTGTGCTATACAGTAGGTTCTCTATTTTATATAAAGTAGTATATATATGTCAGTCCCAATATCCCAGTTCATCCCACCCCCCTTCCCACCTAGATAATCATAAGTTTGTTTTCTACATCTGTGACTCTATTTCTGCTTTGCAAATAAGTTCATCTGTACCATTTTTCTAGATTCCACTTATAAGCAATATTATATGATATTTGTCTTTCTCTTTCTGACTTCACTCTGCATGACAATATGTAGCTATTTATATTTTGTGCATCAAAGGATATGTATTGTCTTATGCATGTGTAGAGTACTAAATAAATACCGGAAAAAAACCCTTAAACTTCTACATTAAGTATGTATTACCCCATATGCATATACTTACCTGTTCTGAGTTCACTACTGTTAAAAAGATTGAATTGTGTCCACCAAAAAGAAACGAAATGGTATATTGAAATCTTACTGCCTGTAATTGTCAATGTGACCTTGTTTAAAAATAGGATATTTGTGGATATGATCAAAATAAGATTAGGTCATTAGAGTAGGCTCTAATCCAATGTGACCAGTGTCCTTAAAAGGAGAGAAAAACACCATGTAAAGAGAGAGACACATGACAAGGTGTAGAGAAGATGGCCACATGACAAGGGAGGCGGAGTCTGGTTGATGTATCTACAAACCAAGGAGAACCAAGGATGCTGGCAAATGTCTGAAGCTAGATGAGGTAAGGAAGACTTGTCACCTCCAGGCTTCAGGGGGAGTATGGCTTTACTGCCACCTTGACTGCAGACTTCTAGCCCCCAGAACTGTGAGACAATACATTTTCTGTTTTAAGCCACCCAGTTTGTGGTATTCTGTTACAGCAGCCCTGAATAGCTAATACAATTAGGATAGAGGCAAACAACGATAATAAATACACTCCATTTCAAATCATGAGAAAAAAAAAATAAAGAGTGCTTTTATAGTTTAATAAGGCCCTTGTAAAGACATCTGATTTCTTTTTTGATAGAAAATACCACAAATGAGTAATAATAATCAACTGTATCTGTATAGAATTTAGAGTTTACAAAGTACTTTCAATTAATATTTCCTGAGATATTGAACATTACATGACGTCACATAAAGCAAGTATTATCATATCTTTTTGGCATGTGAGCAGAGTCCTGGGGAAATTTTAAAATCCAGTCACTGATAACTATATTCAAGCCACATATTCTTTCTGCAATTTATATTTAGTAAGCGAAAGAGCCAGCAATTACATCTGATTGCTGATTTGAAGCTTGATGTTCAATCTGCTGTGCATCAAAATCTGATGTTTTCATAGAAGAGATTCCCTCTCCATGATCATTAACTGAAAACAAGACAAAAGGTGATGTGCTTACTTACCTACATTCAAGAAAGCCTGCATGTCTGAAGAAAATTTCTGATTTAATGAAATGTTTGGCAGCACGTTTATATAAAGAAAGTGTTCATTTAGACCTTATAAATAAGTTACCTGGTTCTAGAATTCTGATGTTGCTTTTCTAGTCTTGCATTTAAGTATTATAATACATTTTACTCTCTAAACCATCATACAGATTTTTGGCTTTAATAGTTGCCAGAACTAAATGTCATGCCAAAATTTCAGGACTCAGCAACAGCAAATAGCAAGATTGGCTAGATGCCCTAGGACAAAATCATGATCATTGCCACTGTGAGTGGTATTTGTGCAAGGAAACTTTCTGCTTCCTCTAGCTATAACTTTATGAGTCTACTAGTTTTCATGTCAAGGGTATTTGGGAAGGTTGAATATTTGCATAACCTTTAAAAATTAAACCAATGGAAAAATCTTTGTCATTTTCTATTTAGAGAGATAATTATTTTCCTTGATTTACTTTGATTTATTATCTAGAAAATTTTATCCACTTGCTGCAAATTCTAGACATAAAAAGGCTATACAACGCAAGAGAAGTGAAGGGGGGGTGAATCTTGTGCTTTATCATTTTCACTTCCTGAGGTTAAGCCTTGCTTTCCCCAGACCAACACTGCTCAACTAAAACACACAAAACATGGTGATGCAGAGCACTTCTATGGCTTTATAAAGTTCATGTGGCAAAATTTCAGGTGACTATAAAAGTGCTGCAATTCAGAGGTATTTGTCGATAAGGTACCTGTGAATTAAGTAAACAAGTAACCATGGTTCGTGAAAGAATATAGGATTCAAACTACCTATATTTACATTCTGATGAAATGCTCAATACATAATCCAATTGAAAATTTTCTTATAGAAATATTGTCTTCTTTTCAAATTCTATTTAGTGTGAATTGAGATAAGTAAAAAGCAGAACACTGAATTCCTATTTATTGCTGTATTGCTATTATTGAATATACAAAACTCTGATTTCAGTTGAGGTTATTTCTCTCCAGGTTGAAACAATTGATTCAATTTTACCAGGATTACAAATTTAGTATTCATTGAGAGGCAGAGCAGTGTAATGTCTGAGGACAGAAAGTCCAGAATCAGATTATCTGTATTTAATTTCTGGAATTTCCCACATATGAGCTGTGTGATCTTGTGCAATATCTCTACGTCTCTGTACTTCAGTCTCTTGTTTGTAAAACAGGAATTAGGAGAGTTTCTATTTAATAGTTACTTATGATTATTAAAGAAGCTAATATAGGTAAGGAATTTAGAATATTGTCTGAAAAATTAGTGATCACTGTAACTATGACCTATTATGAAAATATATTCTGGGATCTATCAAAATAATGTTGTTGGGCTGAATGTCAGAAAGGAAAATTATAATGAAAACCAAACAAACACCAAAGCGAACCCTAGAGACAACACCCTGCTCGTCAGTCTCTCACTTTGTATGCAAACAGATGTACAGTCATCTGTTACTTATTGACTTAGAAGATGAACAGATGTCCATATCTTTTAGGAAGGAAGCCAAATTGTCACGCTATCCCATAATGGTCAAACGTGTATTATATACCATTTCAACACATTCCTCATCATCTGGTTTCAGCCTGCTTTTGATTTTGTTAAATTTTTGGAAGTTTGCAGTCTCCTGTATTTTTCAGTTTAGGAATCTGTAAACCTCCCTTTCAGTGGCTAAGCAAGAGTGAGTCAATACTTACAAAGGCCCCATGGTGAATTATAAATTAATTATCATAGGATGAAACCTGCATTATGAACTCCTTGAGTTAAATATGTCCTAATATATCCTATTTAAGTTGTCAAATTATTAGTTAGAATATATACGTGTATATGTATCTATATATGTTTATTTATAGTTATCTTCTGTTAGAATTTTAAAGTATATCTTTTGTCATTCTTAAGTTTTTTGTAGGAAAAACAAATTCAAAGTTAACGTATTTATTAATTGACTAAAATACGCTAAAATATTTTAATATACTCAACCACAGATATTCCAAGGAGTCTATACAGTCAGGGAATCTGGCCACCATTCACAATTTTGTATAATTATTTTGCTTGCACTGATCCCATTTAATAAATTCTGCTCCCAGGGGTTATAATGTGTAATCTTACAAATAGTTTTCTGAGATCTTTATAGTTAATAAAATGTTAGCATATACTGTAATCAGTTACTCTGCAGTGGAATTCATCATTGGGAAGAAGGCAAATGGTATCCATATTAGCCAGGTACAGACATCATAGAGATAAAATGTAAATAGATATGAATAATATTAAATGCATTCCAATAGTGCATAAATTTATGGCTTAAAATACTAAAATTTTTTATAATAAGAGTGAACAATAAATAATTTCAAGTAACTGAATTTTTTGGTTCACTGAATGTTGTGCTATTCATGAAATACGGTTCTCAGGATATAATAATGATCAGATTCATGTAAAACTGGCTGCTTATTCAGATGTAGGCATCTATAGGCTTTTGTGTATTTATGTATTTTAGACTTTTAGCATTGCAGTTATAGCGTTGGATCTCTATATTTTCCATTTAATATAGGAGTTTAAAAATCACAACTATTTAGTGTATTAATCAGACCAACTGCAGACTTTGAAAGCAGCCTGATGAAAATAAAAAGTTGAAACTGAATCTGACAGTTTTAACTAGGGATAGCAAACCTCGAGGGAAAAATTAAATCGGGCTTAGAGTTATGGTGATGAAATGCAAATCTGAAATTGCCTTTTGGTCTCAGGAGAACACAAGTAAGGGTGATGAGGGAGGGTAAAACATTCCTCCTGGCAACCCAGATCACCAGTATCACTTCTAGCATTCAGGGAAGTGTTAAGTGTTACAGAAAATTTGCCTTGCATGTAGATGGTCAAGAAGTAAACCACTCTTTTTTTGTTTAACTTTGCCTCAAATTTCAAATTTTATAAATAGAGAATAAATGGAAAATCTTACCAGATATAATAGGTAATATGTTCCATTTATAGTTCTTGCTCACTCCCTCTTTCTTGTCCTCAGCCCACTAGCATTCATGACTCTATGTTATGCTTATAACTGATGTTCAGAATCTCTTTCTCTTTAGCCAGCAGAGCCAACAACAACTTCAGATTTACACATATAAACATGAATGCTGCTATGTCTTTTCTGTAAATTTGATTTGCCTGTGGTATTCCATGCCTGAAGTGTCATTCTGATAATTCTAACTGTTGGTTAACCTAATATAACCCACAGTTCAATTTAAGACAAAGATAACTGTCTGAAAAGACATAAGGATGAGAGAAATATAACACAAGCACAAAAATTTATTCTATTGGTGCAAAGGCATGTAGGTAGTGTGGCTAAAAGTACAGCTGAAAGTGAAGGAGGGTTACCTAATGGAAGGTACTGGATAAGTTACCATTTTGACATTTTCCAGGCATCAACGATTACTCATTTTTGAAAAAGTGTTTAACAAAAGTAGATGAGCTTCGGAGTACATAAACCAAGGTAGTGTATCACATTTTTTCTCATCTTTGTTCATGATTAATTAATGAAATTATAGTTAAAACTCATTAACTCACTCAGTGAACACATTTTAATACTTAAAATGTGCTGTGAAATTTCAGACTTGTAAAAATGGAACAACATGTGAGCTATCCCTGCCATAAACACTCGTGAAATATGGGTTGAAAAATGTAAAAGCAATAAGTACAAAGGTAGACATATGGTGCAGTGGAAGCAGAGAGAATCCTGAAACTTATTCTTTTGGTGGAACATTTCTGCTAGATCTCAAAGGATTAGTATATATGCTTGCCAAAAATAGGAGAGAATTTTAGAGAGAATGCTAGCATGGTTGGAACATATAGGCATATAGCAGAAGGGAAAGATACCGGATATAGCCGGTGGTGAAAGACCTCACATTCCCTATTAAGATTTTAATTTATGCTGTTAGGAGCTCAGGAAGAGTCAATGGTAGTTATGGTATTATTAAATATATTTATTTTCATTTAGCAATATGGAAACAAGTATGAAGCATATTCTTGAGTGACACAAGGAGAGTCCTATGGAAATCTCCACATAGAAGGTTGATACACCCTAGAAGTTTGATTTAAAATGATGAGAACTAATGTAGCAACTGGGAAAGTTAGGGGATGGGACAGACTGAAGAGATACCAGCCAGGTATAGTTGATGGAATTTGGTTGATATCGTGAGGAGGGTAGCAGGAATCAATGTCAATTCTGAGGCTGTACCACTTTTAGGGGTATCAGTCAGGGTTTAGTCAGGAAAACAGAAACATACTAAATATTTCAAGCCAAGAGTAACTAAGAAAGACCATTGGTTACATAGAGGTTGGTAGGCTGTAAAAGTAAAAGGAGTACACTGAAGTAACCGAGTATAAAAACTGCAAGAAACAACTTTAAAACCCCGATGGTTGAATAATCAGAACCTAGGATTTTAAGAACAGGTCCTACAGGGCTGTTGTTCATTCTTTTAGGAAAAAGCTCAGCACTCTTTGTACTTGGACTTCTAAGGAGGACCCTTCCTAGCTATTGCTTCTCTATCTAAGGGGACTCAGCAAATCTTTTTTTTTTTTTGAAGTATGGTTGATTTACAATGTTGCGTTAGTTTCAGGTATACAGCAAAGTGATTCAATTATCTATATCTATAGATATGTAGATATATTCTTTTTCAGATTCTTTTCCCTTATAGGTTATTACAAAATACTGAATATAGTTCCCTGTGCTACACAGTAGGTCCCTGTTGGTTATCTACTTTATATATAGTAGTGTATATATGTTAATCCCAACCTCCCAATTTATCCCTTCCCCACCTTTCTCCTTTGGTAACCATAAGTTTATTTCTATGTCTGTGGGTCTATTTCTGTTTTGTAAATAAGTTCATTTGCATCATTTTTTTTAGATTCCGCATATAAATGATATCATATGGTATTTGTCTTTCTTTGTCTGTCTTACTCAGCAAATCTAAGGCACAGAGTGTTTGAAGAAGCTAGGGGTCGAGTCTATTCTTTGCTGCTGTTGAAGTGATGCCAGTAGGGAATCTAAAATAAGATTCTTCTCCCCATCTGCCACATTCCCCCGATCCTATATGGCTTCCATTTGGCCAAACCTAAAAGAAGTCAGAGGGTAAAGGATGTGAGAAATTCATTCTGCAGAGGCCGAGCCCCAAAAACCAAGAACGGTACAGACAGGGTGGTATATAGAGAGCTGAATATAGAGAGAGCATATATAGAATATATAAGTATCAATATATAGAGAACAGTATATGGCACAGTTAATAACTGAACTTGGCATTTCAGGTAAAAGTTGCTAAGGCAATATGAGAAGCTCAGTCTTAGAATGGCTAATTTAAAACAAAATCATATGGCAGACATTGTGCTTAGAACCAGACAATCTTTGTGTGTTTCTTTGTTTTATTTTGCTTATAATGCTCCTTGGTTCTAACTCTTACTAGCTTTGTGACTTTATGTCAGTAATGTATCCTGTCTGTGCCTTGGTTTTCTCATTTGTAACATGAGGATAATAATAGTATCTCCCTCATATTAAATTCCACAGGAGGGTTAACTATTGTTATCATTTGAATGTCTTCCATTATATAGGATTTCAAAAGCCATGAGAATGGATGTCCATGTAGGTCATGTAGATAATGAATAGAAGGACATATTGTCCACTAACATTTATACTTCTGGTGTAAAAGGAAAAGGTATTAAATATCAGGAAAATTAGAAAGTGATTGTATTAAGGAAAGTAAGGAAGTATACTTTCAGAAGAGGAGAGTGATTATTAAGCTCCAGTGATCAAGAATAGTGAAATGACAATCAAAAATAGGCCATGTGACTTGAAAAGAAGGAAATTATTTTTATGATACTCTTCTAAAGCGATTTAAGTGGAATAGATGGAAATTCTTTGCAATTGGCTGAATAAGAAATGCCAACAGTGAGATCTTAATCAAGAGACTAACCATCCTCAGGAACTAAGAAAGACACCAGTAAAAAGCAAGCAACTGCAGATGTAGGAAAAAAGTCAAGTTCAGCAATGACCCAAAGGAAGTGAAATGAAGGTGACTAAGAACTCACTTCGAGAAATTAGCTTTTCCGAGTTGTGAGTACAGTCATTCAGACACTGGGATGTGTTTAACATAGAAAGAAGTTAAGGCACTTTTTTTTTTTTTTTTTTTTTTTTTTGCCAAAATAAGAAAAGCAGGGAAATAAAATGGCTTCAGTAGCCTAGGTTGTAAATTGGTTCTGTGCTTCGATCAGACACCATAAGCAAGGAATGAGTGAACGGAAGCTTCTGAAGAGAACATTGTAATAAGTCAGTGAGAATTGGATTGATAACGTCACTCTCACTATTCACCACCTGCCTAATTTTAAACAAACTATTTAAGCTCTTTGGGACAGCAGAAAAGGAACAATAGTTTCCTTCTCATAGGAGTATATGAAGTACTTAGTACAGTTTCTGACACATAGTGAGTGGTTCGTTTTGAAAATTATGATGCTGAGGATGATGAGGTTGAAGACAATGGTAGTGATGATGAAAAAATGATGAAGGAATTGAACATGTCAAGCATGGTGCCAGTGTGGCTAGGGGAAATGTAGTTCTGGAGTAGGACTGATTAATATAAAGACTTGGGAGTAATCAGTGGAATTAAGAAATTTCTAATAAGTGAATTATCCTCTAACATTTATTTGGCTGTCTGAATTTGAGTCAGAGGTTACAGTCTTCTGAGCCACATTGGCTCTCTGTGGCTTCAAACTGGGATTTCTTAAATCATTACCACACTAGAAATTAAGGATACTATTTGGCCAAATATAATTACATTATTTAATTAAATGGAGTTTTTATAAAATGTTACATTTTATTGGAAAAGTTATCATTACAAAGTAAAGGTATAATAAGGATGACAAAGTACAATACACAAAATTAAATATTATAAGTATTTGTTAGTTACTTCAATATGTGACATTTCTCAACAATGAATGCATTTTTATTTTAGTGGTTCACAGAGCATTAATCCTTGGTATATCTGCTTTCTCTATCCAGTTGGCAATTTTTTGGACATAAAAATTCTATATTCTAACTCTAGTATATATCTGTATTTTTAGTAAGCTTTGGAATATTGGTTATTTTCATTAAACATATTTTTTTCATTTTTAAGAAAAATTTCTGACATCTGAGGTCGTATGTGTTTTATTATAAACAAACTGTTCATAAAACTATGCTAATGGTTACTATTTTGGTGTTAATATGAAAAGTACAATACCCTCAAGTTTCCGCTTCTCAGACTCTTGATTTTAACAAATTTATTGTAAAAAATTACATAGCATTTTAGAACAGCTCAAAATTAAAGAAAAAGATAATATTTCTTGTGTAACTGTAAAACCACAAAGGACCTGGCATGCATTAGATAGCAACAAAAAGGAACTTTCTTTTCTTTCTTTACTTCCTTGCTTTTTTCAGACAAAGAAAGCATCAGTGATCATGGAATTTGTAGCCAAGGTACATCTAGGTTGGAATCAGCCTTTCATAGCTTATATGTGTAATCTTGGGAAAATCGTGCCTCAGCACCGTTTGTCTTATCTAATGTTTTAAGGTTTCTCCATTTTGTAGCATGTGTTAGAATTTCCTTCCTTTTAAAATCTGAATCAAATACTCTTTTATGTATTCAACACATTTTTTAATCCATCTTTCCATTGATAGACACTTGGGTTGCTTCTACATTATGGATGTTGTCAATAATGATGCTACATGGGTGTACAAATATCTTTTTGAATTTCTGGTTTCCCTTTTTGGGATATATACCTAGATACCTAGAAGAGGAAGTGCTGGATCATATGGTAATTTTTTGTGAATTGCCATATAGTTTTCCATAGTGGCTGTGCCATTTTTACTCCCACCAGCACTGAACAAGCATTCCAGTTTGTCCACATCCTTACCAACCTTGTGATTTTCTGGGTTTTGTTTTATTTTGTTTTCCTTTTTGATATAGCCATTCTTATGGACATGATGTGGTATCGCTTTGTGGTTTCCATTTGCATTTCCCTAATGCTTAGTGATATTGAACATGATTTCATGTGCTTTTTTGCCATTTTTATATCTTCTTGAGAGAATTATCCATTCAAGTTCTTTCTTCATTTTTTAATTGATTTGTGTGGTTTTCTTTGTGGTTGTTATTATTGAGTTAAAAGAGTTCTTCATATATCCTAGTTATAAATTCCTTATTAAGTATATGATTTGCTAATATTTTTCCCATTCTGTGAGTTACATTTTCACTCTGTTGATAGTGTATATTTTTAATTTTGATGCACAAAAATATTTTAACTTTTATGAAATCTAACTTTTCTTTTGTGTTACTTATGTTTTTAGTGTTATAACCAAGAAATCATTGCCAAATGTAACACCAGAAACTTTTTACCCTATGTTTTCTTTTAAGATTTTTATAGCTTTAACTCTTATGTTTATGTATTTGACCTGTTTTTATTTAATTTTTATATATGGTATAAGGTAAGGGGCCAACTTTATTTTTTTGCATGTGAATTTCCCAACACTATCTGTTAAAACAAGTTTTCTATAGCTGTGTCTTACTTAACTCCTTTCTGTTCTCTTTCTATTTCCATTTTTGTTTCTCTTCCCATTTTCCTTTTCTTCTCTCCTTGTCATTTTATTCATTTCTTTCTTCAGCAACATATTTATCACCACTAACTGAACATCAAGCACTGTTTTAATCATTGAGTATAATATAGACCAAAACAGATAAATTTATTGCTAGCAGGGATTTAGAATCTAGTAGAGGGGGGAGTTTGTGACAGAAAACAAAAAAATGTGTGTGTGTGTGTGTGTGTTTGTGTAATACATAAGGTGGTGCATGCAATAAAAAAATAAAGCAGTGTGCAGTATAAAAGAATTGTGGACATTTTACATGAAGTAGTAAGAGGCATCTTCTCAGATTAAGTATATTTGAGCAGAGACCTTAAGAAGGTGAAAAATGAGCTTTGAAGATACCAACAGAAGGGACTGCAAGAGTGGAGGTCCTCAGATAAGACTGTGGCTGTTTGAGGACCAGTAGGGATCCTGGTGTGGCTGAAGTGAAGTGAGCACAAGTGAGAGTGCTATGGGATAAGGTCACAGAGCTAGAGGATGCCAAGGCACACAGGATTTAGAAGTCAGAGCATGGACCTTGGCTTTTATTCTGAGGAACAGGGGAAGGCAATGGAGTGCATTGATGTGCATTGAGCAGAGGAGTGGCATAATATAATTTGTTTTCCAAGGAATCATTGTGATTGCTATGTTGATAATATACTGGGAGGGGGCAAGAGTGGGTGTAAACTGATCATTTAAGATGCTACTATAAGACTAGATGCCAAATAAAGTGGTGTGGATGAGGATGTTGGCAGTGAAGGTGATAAGAGATGATCTGATTCAATATATATTTTAAAGACAGAGTTGACAGAATTTCCTATTGAATTGGATATGGGGTGGGGGATGAAGAGGGGAATCAAGAATAACTCCAAGGTTCTGAGACTGAGAAATTGGTGTGTAGAATTCACATTTATTGAGAACTGTTGAGTATCTCTTGAGAAATCAAGCTGAGAGAGAAGTATAACAAGTATACCAGTGATGGAGTAAATTATGAATAATTCTTATTTTAACTAACCCCATTGGTATAATTCAAATGACTAGAATTTGAATCTGGAGGTGAACTTGCAGTTGTAAGATGTAGTTCTTTGCTCTCAGGCAATGGAGGTGTCTTATAAGGCAACTGAGAGCCCAAAGCCTAATTAAGGTGTACAAGGTCACACAGCTAGTTAAGGGGACCAGCTCCTGACCTGAGGCCATGTCTCCTCCACTAGAACCCGCAGTAGATTCCTTTTTCTAATTTAAATTTCATTGATTTTCTGATATTGAGATTTCTAAAGAGAAGTTATTTTTCTGATTGCCTTCAACAATGGGAAAGAGACAATTTAATATATCTTCATTAGACCAACAAATTACTAGGGCAAAAAAGTCCTCAAGATGTTTTCTCTACATTTAACCTCAACTCAATCCTCGCAAAATCACTCTGAGGTGTGAGTTGCTCAGAGAATTACAGAAAGCGAAACACATAAACTGATGCTCATTTTCATTATCACATAAACATATTATCTCTGATACGCAGAGGCAGACGGACAGTCTTAGCTGCCTTAAACTTATATTAGAGAGGAGATTTTATTTTTTGATCATTGAAAAGAAATAAAAAAGAAAGCAGGAGAGAAGATGTACAGAGCTAAATTATATGAGGAATACACAGTGAATAAGGCCTGTATTTGACTTCACCAGTCACATCAGGGAGGTTTCTTAGATCAAGAATATGTGGAATCTGAAAAAAGGCTACAAATGAACTTATCTACAAAACAGAAATAGTGGAAAATAAACATATGGTTACCAGTGGGGGTAAGGGGAGGGAGGGAAAAATTGGGGGATTGGGACTGACACATACACAGTACTATATATAAAATGGATAACTAATAAGAACCTACTGTAGAGCACAGGGAACTCTACTCAGTACTCTGTAATGGCCTATATGGGAAAAAGAATCTAAAAAAGAATCGATACATTATATGTATAACTGATTCACTTTGCTGTACACCTGAAACTAACACAACATTATACATCAACCAAACCGCAATTAAAAAAAAAAAGAATAGTACTACTGATAATAAATTAATCAAATCATGACAGTTACTTTCTTTGTTTTACCTTGTGTCTCAGTGCCTATCCATTAAAATGTCTTCATTAAAATTTTCACATATAATTGGGAAAATGTCCATATGGTTTTGTTTTTTTTTTTTAAATTAATTAATTTATTTATTTTTGGCTGTGTTGGGTCTTCGTTTCTGTGCGAGGGCTTTCTCTAGTTGTGGCAAGTGGGGGCCACTCTTCATCGCGGTGCGTGGGCCTCTCACCATCGCGGCCTCTCTTGTTGCGGAGCACAGGCTCCAGACGCGCAGGCTCAGTAGTTGTGGCTCATGGGCTTAGTTGCTCTGCGGCACGTGGGATCTTCCCAGACCAGGGCTCGAACCCGTGTCCCCTGCATTGGCAGGCAGATTCTCAACCACTGCACCACCAGGGAAGCCCTGTCCATATGGTTTTTGAAGACTTGTATTGCCAGGTGAGTGTTCCCTCAAGTTAAAACTGTGTTAGAGAGTCAATAACTTCGAGAACATTTCATAATTACAGTGCCCTGGATGTCTGTCATCATTTGCTCC
This sequence comes from Balaenoptera physalus, assembly GCF_965194825.1. Classification (NCBI taxonomy): domain Eukaryota; kingdom Metazoa; phylum Chordata; class Mammalia; order Artiodactyla; family Balaenopteridae; genus Balaenoptera; species Balaenoptera physalus. Next base: position 7,099 of record NW_028124071.1, on the reverse strand, counting down.
CAAGGAATTAAGAAAAACTGTTTCCAGATGTCATTCAAAGAAAGAAAATACTTAGAATTTAATGTACGTACTTCCATGTAAGTCAGTTTTTTATTACCTCCTATAATAATCATTGATATCATAAATTTTGAGAAAGTTTTATTAGATAAAATCAATATTAACCAAAGGAACCATAGGCTTACTGAGGAATGAATCATCCAGCTTATAGTTTATTTGCTCATTCATCCAGCAAGTAGTTTCTGAACTGACACTTAGTGCCAAGCACGCATCTCAGCACAAAAGTAATGATATTGAGTAAGCAGTCTCTGGATTCAAAGAACAACGAGTCAAGTTAAGGAGAAAACCACATGTAAATGAATATCTGTAAAATGCACTAAATACTATATTAAAGGAAAGCAAAGGGGCTGTGAAAACACAGATAAGGAGAGACTCCTTATTATGGAATACAGTGCAATGTCAAAATCAAAACTATAGTCTTTTCTTTTTGTTTCTATTGTTATTGTTTTCACTTTTTTGTTTTTGTCATGTTATTTCTTCTCTATTTAAAAATATTTTTGCCCAAGGGACTTCTCTGGTGGTCCAGTGGTTAAGACTCTGCTCTTCCACTGCAGGGGGCATGGGTTTGATCCCTCGACATTGGGGAACTAAAATCCTGCATACCATGTGGGACGGCCAAATATATATAAAATATATATATATATATTTTTTTGCCCATTATGCCCAGGACTAGGATGAACTCAGAATATAAAAGATGCATAAAATATACATCATTGATTTATATTAATAAAATTAAATGAACATTAAAGTTACTCTTTTTAAATGAAAAAGCCCTTTATTCCATCAAATCTGTTACACTTATTGTACAAAATAGTTGTTTGGAAAATTAAACCTCTGACAAAATTTTTTTTTTTTTTTTTTTTTTTTTGGTGCTTCCAGAATATAATCTCAGTGACTTTTCAGGCAGCATTAAAGCCTTTTCGGGTTTCATCCAATCTTATCTCCCATGTTTCTCCAACTGGAATCTTTTTCCTGATACTAGACTAAGCCTTACTAACTTCAACCTCCTCACCTTTTTTTTTTTTTTTAACATCTTTATTGGAGTATAATTGCTTTACAATGGTGTGTTAGTTTCTGCTTTATAACAAAGTGAATCAGTTATACATATACATATGTTCCCATATCTCTTCCCTCTTGCATCTCCCTCCCTCCTGCCCTCCCTATCCCACACCTTTAGGTGGTCACAAAGCACAGAGCTGATCTCCCTGTGCTATGTGGTTGCTTCCCACTAGCTATCTATTTTACGTTTGGCACTGAATATATGTCCATACCACTCTCTCTCTTTGTCACATCTTACCCTTCCCCCTCCCCATATCCTTAAGTCCATTCTCTAGTAGGTCTGCATCTTTATTCCCGTCTTGCCACTAGGTTCTTCATGACCTTTTTTTTTTTCTCCTTAGATTTCATATATATGTGTTAGCATACTGTATTTGTTTTTCTCTTTCTGACTTACTTCACTCTATATGACAGACTCTAACCCCATCCACCTCACTACAAATAACTCCATTTCGTTTCTTTTTATGGCTGAGTAATATTCCATTGTGTATATGTGCCACATCTTCTTTATCCATTCATCCGATGATGGACACTTAGATTGCTTCCACTGACAAAATTTTTAAGAGTGGTTTTGTATCTATGAATGTAAGGTTAGTTTGACTTCTAAAAGGAAATTAATAATAATAATGACAATAATAATAATAGTAACAGTAATAACAGCTAACACAGAGTATGCCCTATGGCTAGGCACCATTCTTAGCACTGCTTATATAGTGATTGTTTTAATCCCACAACTAATGCAATTAATGGGGTAGATAGTATCACTATCATCGTTTTAACAGATGAAGAACCTGAGGACTCAGAGGGGTTAAATAACTTGCTCAGGGTCACAGAGATAGTAAGAGAAATAACCAGGATTTACTTCAGGCACTCGCTCTGTAGCCTAAACTCTGCAACACGATACACTGTCATTCTAATAAAGAAAGTTTATAAATTTGTATTCCCTTATCATTAAAATTGAAGTTGAAGTAATATAAGTATGCAAATTATTCAGATTACCAAAAGATGCGATGTTTTCTTGGTTTCACTATTAAACTTCAAGAGGAGAACATTTTTGTATGGAAGGAATCGAGGGTTGTTTTCACTAGTTTATTCTTTTCCTTCCTAGATGTAAACGATTTTCAATGACAGATTTGCAGAGCAGACAACCCGTGCCCATTACCTTTGCTCTTGCAAACTGACAGTCCTGATGGCAATTTATGCTGTCATGTTTAAGGACCCTTATGTAAAAGTGCAATGTGCAGCAGAGTGGAAAAGGGAGATCCTGAATCCAGGCAAATGTGGATTCAGATTATGACTCTGCAAATTACTACATGGCCTTAGACAGGCCACTTGACCTCACTGAGGCTCAATTCCTTCAGCTCTGTGATTAGGCAGTAAAGCCTATCTCACAGCATAAATTAACTGAAGGATTAACTCAGAAGGACATTAACAGGGCTCATTAGCCAAAGTAGGCCTAGATAACTGGTAGTACTGCCTATGGGAATTGGTATGATTATTATTATTATTGGTGTTTTTAGTTTGAATCATACAAAGTTACCATTTATTAACACAGCAAAAACTGTGTTAATTAGATATTTCTGTGTAACAAAACACACCAACATTTAGCAGCTGGCAGTAAGAATGATTTGTTATTTCTTATGATTATCTGGGCAATTCTACTCCTTATCTTATTAGCTGAGGTTTTGTGTATGGTTGCATTCAGTTGAGAAATCAACTGAGACACGTGGCTTCTCCTCTTTGAGATCTCTTACTCTACACAGTGTCTTAACCTCCAAAGCCTCTCAGTATGCCCCTTTCTCTCCAGTAAAATGTCCTGTGATTTGTTATAACCTGGCAGCTGGATACCAAGAGGGATTCTTTTAAGAGGACAAACCCCAAATATGCAAATGCTTATCAAGTGTCTGTGCATTTACATGCTGATGCCCATTGACTAAAGCAAATTACCTCACCAAGCCCAGAGACGATGTGGGAAGGGATAACTCAAGGTATTCATTTGGGGGTCACCAATGTAACAGCCTAGCACACTTGAATATTGTTGATTTCATATAGTTTGAGCCACAAAGGCTGGAGAAACTCTCTAGAACTCCTACACTTACCTTAGGAGATTTGCACCCTTGTGGAATTTAAAATGTACCAGAAGAGATTCCCTCCTTCATCTTGGATAACTGACCTCAGTGATCAGTGATCCATGAGCGGAGAAGGAGAGGTGCAGCATAAGTGAAGAGGCTGAGAAGTGACATGAATAAGCTCACGTGCTTCATATAAAGGAATTATTGAATAATCACTTGGCTGGAGCAACAGCTGTGTCAGTGCTCTGCCTACATCCTTATAGTTAATTTCCCTGTGTTTGTGTATGTCAGCAGCGGGCTTCTGGTGACTTTCCCACCCAACAGCCAACACCTGCCTCTGTTTTTTTTAAAGCGCTGTCATCAGGCTGCTACAAGCCTCTTGGTCTTCAGTCTAGGAAAACCAGAGACCCCTCTGCCTGTCCACCCTTGCCTTTAACCAATGAATGAGGTACACAGGGTAATAAATATTCCCCAATTGAAGAATGTTAAGATATGATTAACATTTTCTCCAAATTGCTTGTATCAGATTGAGCCAGACTAAGTCTTGATGGGACCTTGCTTGACTTCCTTGGTTTTCTCCCTTCCTAATCCCACTTTCCATCTCCCTGGCCAGTTTTAAGCCCCTGGCAACTCTTCCATATAAGTAAACTTTTACATGAGTCGTTGTCTCAGGTCGATTTCTGGAGAACAAAATCTAAGACAACTTGTGACAGTAGCACTTAATATAGTTAATTCCTGCTTTTCTATTTGTAAGCTCTAAGTACTATATTTATAATGAATGAGGAAAGAAATTAAGTACTTTGCAAAGTTATTTAATAATTTCAAACTTCTCAGAAAGGTTTGCTGGTTTGTTTTCCTTTCATTTTAGAAATATTCCTGGTTTTTGGTATAACGTATTGTTGATGTCATATATTTTGAAGAGGTTATTTAATCTCTCAGTCTGTTACATCAAATATGTTGAAATGAGGTAATAACATTTTTCTTGCCAAAACATTTTTAGAACTAGCAAAAATCCTGGAAGATTCTTCAGATTTAACATGTGTTCAGTAAATGCAGGCTTTTGCTACCACTGATGTTAATATTACTTTTTCATTAATATTCTTGCTGAAACTCCCTGTACTAAATACTTCTTTGCAATGACCTACAACTCACCCTGCCATGTGTGTATATATATATATATATATATATATATATATATATATATATATATATATATATATATATTTTAACGTAGCTATTAGTTTCTCTAAGTTTAAATCATCCCTCTTGCCTTCTGGAGCAGAAATCCACTAGGTCTTGTTTGTCCTTTTTCTTCTGACTGTCAACTCCCTCTTGAAAGATATAATTAATACAGTTCTGTCCACAAGCAGAGTCATTCAACTGTAAGAACACTTAATTTATTGTCAGAAGACCCAGTTTGAAAATTTAGTTCTACCACTTACTTTTCTCAGTAATGCCTCGATTTTCTCATCTGCAAAGGATGAAAATATCTACTCTTCCCATCCTCTAGTTATTTTGTGTGACTCAAATCTATGAGAAAATGCTTTGAAAACAATAGATTACAATGCAAGAGGAAGTACTATTATTATTGTGTGCACACCCCAGCTGTTCTTGTATATTTTCCACTCATTGTTTTGCCACCTGGTATGTAATAAAAGTGGGACACATTTCTTTAGGAAAAAAAAAGAGAGAAGGAGAGAGAAACTCTATTTACACTTATTATTGAAGAAAGGTATCCTCTCACACCTCCTCTAGGTATTACATGATTTTTTAAATTAGAACTTAAAAGAAGCTACTTCATTTATCTTTAATTAGCTAACAGAGAAAAGAAAAATAAAGAAGACTGGTGTATTCATCAGGGTTTTCCAGAGAAACAGAAGCAATGGGATATATATATAATCTCTTTCTATTTATATACAGAGAGAGAAGGAGAGAGAAACTATTTACACTAATTATTGAAGAAAGATTTCCTTGTACATCCAGCAGAAGGAGAAGGAAATGAACAGTTTTGAAATATGCCAGAACAATCTGCACTTCCTAACAAGACCTGCCCTCAGGGGTAACAAATTAACCAGAGTCAAATCTGCTGGGGTATTATCAGAGCCTAATTTACCTGGGGAAGGAAAATATCCAACTTCTGCTGGCTCTAGGCATCCTATCCACCTAAGGGGGGTGAAAAATACCGAGAAACACTTGTGAAATTCACAGTATGGAGGCAAATTGTAACTAAAAGACCTTATTGTAGCACTATAGAACATTCTCTCCTCTCTTCACACTCAGCACCACATTACTAAAGGCCTATCTACAGCAGATCTTTTTACTGGGTACATCATGTCCTGCTATCAAGAAAAAAATTGCAAGGTATTCCAAAAGGCAAAAAACACAATTTGAAGAGTCGGAACAAGTGTCAGAACCATACAAAGCTGGGATGTTGGGATTATCATATCAAGAATTTAAAACAAGTATTATTAATATTCTAAAGGATCTGATGGATAAAACAGAAAACATGCAACAACAGATGGGCAATGTAAACAGAGACATGGAAATCCTAATAAAGAACCAAAAAAGAAATGCTAGAGATTAAAAACTCTGTAACAGAAATGGAGAATGTCTTTGATAGGCTTATTAGTAGATTGTACATGGCTAAGGAAAGAATCTCTGAAATAGAGGATATAATAAAATCTTCAAAAACCAAAAGGGCAAAGAGAGCAAAGGCTGAAAAAAACAACAACAACAGAACAGAATGTTCAGGGACTTGGGACAACTAAAAAAGATGTAACATATGCATAATGGAAATACCAGAAGGAAAAGAAAGAACAAAACAGAAGAAATATTTGAGACAATAATGACTGTGAATTTTTCCAAATTAGTGTCAGACATCAAACCATAGATTCAAGAAACTCAGAGAACATCAACCAAGATAAATGCCAAAAACTACACCTAGGCACAATATTTTCATACTACAGAAAATCAAAGGTAAAGAAATTAAAAATCCTGGAGGAGAAAAATATCTTATCTGTAGAGGAACAAAGTTAAGAATTAGATTTGCTTTCTCTTCAGAAACCATGCAAAAAAAAAAAAGAGAAGTGAAATATTTTAAGGTTTTGAGAGAGAAAAACAAAACAAAACAAAAAACCCACCAACCTAGAATTCTTTATGCTGCATAATTATCCTTCAAAAGGGAAAGGGAAAAAAAATCATCTGACAAAATTTGAATGTATTTCTTACCAAATTTCATAACCTGGATGAAATGAACCAATTCATTGAAAGATACAATCTGTCAAAATTCACACAAGAAGAAATAGACAATCTCAGTGGACCTATATCTGTTTTAAAAAATGGAATCAATACTAACCTTCCAAAACAGAAAGTACCAGGCCCAGATGGGTTCACTGGTGAATTCTACCAAACAGTTAAGAAATAAATTATGCCAATTATCTACAATCCCTTTCAGAAAATAGAAACAGAAAGAATACTTCTTAACTCATTCTAGGTGGCAAGCATTACTCCAATACCAAAACCAGACAAAGACATTACCAGGAAAGAAAACTGTAGATCAGTCTCTCTTATTAACATATGCAAAAAATTCTCAACAAAATATTAACAATTCACATCTATCAATGTATAAAAACAATATAATATATCACGACTATGTGGGATTTTCCCAGGCTTCTTCAATATTTGAAAATTAATGTTATTCATCATATCAAAAGGATAAAAAAGAAAAATCACATGGTCATATAAATAGATGCAAAAAATATATTTAAGAAATCCCAACACCCATTCATGATGAAAGCTCCCAATAAACTAGGAATAGAGGGGAACTATCTCACCTTGATAAGGAATATGTACAGAAGCCCTACGGCTAACACTGCACTTGACGAGAAACTCATTTTTCCCACTAAAATCAGGCA
>NW_028124072.1:0-24000 GCF_965194825.1 Balaenoptera physalus | reverse complement strand
ATAGAATATATTTTTCCATCGCCTCACTTTCAGTCTGTATGTGTCCCTAAGTCTGAAATGGGTCTCTTGTAGACAGCATATATATGGGTCTTGTTTTTGTATCCATTCAGGGAGCCTGTGTCTTTTGGTTGGAACATTTAGTCCATTCACGTTTAAGGTAATTATTGATATGTATGTTCCTATTACTATTTTCTTAATTGTTATGGGTTTGTCTTGGTGGGTCCTTTTCTTCTCTTGTCTTTCCCACTTAGAGAAGTTCCTTTAGCATTTGGTGTAGAGCTGGTTTCATGGTGCTGAATTCTCTTAGCTTTTGCTTGTCTGTAGGGCTTATGATTTCTCTGTCAAATCTTCATGAGATCCTTGCTGGGTGGAGTACTCTTGGTTGTAGGTTCTTCCCTTTCATCACTTTAAATTTATGCCACTCCCCTCTGGCTTGTAGATTTTCTGCTGAGAAATCAGCTGTTATCCTTATGGGAGTTCCCTTGTATGTTATTTGTCATTTTTCCCTTGTTGCTTTCAATAATTTTTCTTTGTCTTCAATTTTTGTCAATTTGGTTACTATGTGTCTTGGCAATTTTCTCCTTTGATTTATCCTGACTGGGACTCTCTGCACTTCCTGGACTTGGGTGGCTATTTCTTTTCCCATGCTAGGGAAGTTTTCAACTATAATCTCTTCAAATGTATTCTCGGGTCCTTTCTCTCTCTCTTCTGCTTCTGGGACCCCTATGATGTGAATGTTGTTACGTTTAATGTTGTCCCAGAGGACTCTTAGGGTGTCTTCATTTATTTTCATTCTTTTTCTTTATTCTGTTCCATGGCAGTGATTTCCACCTTTCTGTCTTCCAGGTCACTTATCCGTTCTTCTGCCACAGTTATTCTGCTACTGATTCCTTCTGGTGTATTTTTCATTTCAGTTATTATATTGTTCACCTCTGTTTGTTTGTTCTTTAATTCTTCTAGGTGTTTGCTCCTTAATTCTTCTAGGTCTTTGTTAAGCATTTCTTGCATCTTCTCGATCTTTGCCTCCATTCTTTTGCCAAGGTCTTGGATCATGTTCACTATCATTATTCTGAATTCTTTTTCTGGAAGGTTCCCTATCTCCACCTCATTTCGTTTTTTTTCCTAGGGTTTTATCTTGTTCCTTAATCTGGTATAAAGTCCTCTGCCTTTTCATTTTGTCTATCTTTTTGTGAATGTGGTTTTCCTTCCACAGGCTGCAAAATTGTAGTTCTTCTTGCTTCTCCTGTCTGCTCTCCAGTGGATGAGTCTATCATAGAGGCTTGTGCAAGCTTCCTGATGGGAGGGACTGTTGGTGGGTAGAGCTGGGTGTTGCTTTGGTGGGCAAAGCTTTAATCTGCTTGTCTGCAGATTAAATAAAACTTTAATAAAAAGTTTAATCCACTTATCTGCTGATGCATTGAGCTGGTTTCCCTCCCTGTTGGTTGTTTGGCCTGAGGTGACCCAGCACTGGAGCCTACCTTGCTCTTGGTGGGGTTAATGGCAGACTCTTGGAGGGCTCACACCAAGGAGTATTTCCCAGAACTTCTGCTGCCAGTGTCGTTGTCCTCACGGTGAGCCACAGCCACAGCTACCACCTGCCTCTGCAGGAGACCCTCTAAAACTATCAGGTAGTTCTGGTCATTCTCCTACGGGGTCACTGCTCCTTCCCCTGGGTTCTGATGTGCTCACTACTTTGTGTGTGCCCTCCAAGAGTGGAGTATCTGAGTGGAGTTGAGACTCTGAGATTCTGCGTGGAGTTGCACAGACTCTGGGTCCTGTGAAGCTTCGATGCTTTGTGGTTCTAGAAATCCTATAGGAGACCGTCCACAGCAGGTGAAGCTATTGCTGTCAGTTGAGCTGGTGAAGCCAAAGATCTGCAGTTCCGACTAGAGGTGCCGATGTACATACAGGACAAAATCATCTCGTGTGAATGTAGTTCAGGCATGTTTAAGATGAATGGAGCCATGTTAATGCCTACCATATTCTATCTTGAGTCTCTCCTCAGGGACCCCCTCCTCAGTTCCTGAGGCTCCTGTAAGTCATGTACAGGGGACTGGAGAGTGGGCTATGTCCAATCTGAGCCCTGAATTACCCTGTGTGTATCTTAGGATACTTTGTATTTCTGTGGGGTCTGTTGTAACATCAACTCTTTCATTTCAGATTTATTTGTGCCCTCTCTTCTTAAAAAAACATACTACTGTTGTCTTTTATTCTTTACAGAAGTTTAATAAGTGTTTGATCTACCTTGACTTACTCTATGTATACTTTTTGCAGTGAGATTTTTACTTTTCTTTGTTTTCTTGTTACTATCAATAATTAGTGAGACTTCTTTTAAGCTACCTTCAACATTGATTATAAAGCTGCTTTATTAGTGATGACAGAGCCTTAATGGAAGTCATGTTCTGGTTGTAAATTAGAATGCAATGTGCCAGCAAAAAGCCCCTTAAGTTTATTTCTCATTACTTCTTGTTCTTTTTTTAATTTAATTTTTATTTTTTATCAGAGCAAATTTGATTAAAATGTTTTGTTTCTTCTAGGTGTGCAAGATGTGGCTCTTTTAAACATATACATATATCTATTCTTCTTTGGATCATTTTCCCAAGTAGGTTATGATACAATGTAGAGTAATCTTCTTTTAGTATTACGTAGGTCTTTGGTGATTACACATTTCACAATTGTTTCTATATCTATGTTAACCCCAATATCCTAATGTATCCAATCCTCACACCTTTCCATTTGGTGAACCATAAGTTAGTTTAGTGAATCTGTGATTGCATTTCTCTGTGGAAATATCTTCATTGGTATCAATTTTTAGCTAAGATCTATAAGTGATATTGTGGGATATGTGTCTTTTGCTTTCTGACTTAGTACAATTTGCCTGATTACCTCAAGAATCATACATGGTGCTGCAAATGGCATTGTTTCATTTTTTTCCCTGGCTAATATTCCATCTGTACGTGTGCCAGTTCCTCTTTGGCCATGCACCTCTTGATGGACTTTTTGGTTGTCTCCATGTCTTGGCTATTGTAATACTGCTGCAATACACATTTGCTTGCCTGTGTCTTTCCAGTTCTATCTTCTTATGTTATAGTCCAAGGAGTGGGCTTGCTGTATCATATGGTAACTCAGTGTGTACGTTTTAAAGGCACCACCATTCAGTTCTCATTAGTGGCTCTTTCCAGGTTACATCCAACTTAAAGTTGAGGGTATGCATTTCTCCAAAACACCTTCAGTATTTATTGTTTGTAGTTTTCTTGCTGAGGGTTATTCTGACAGGTGTGAGCTGATACCCCTTTGTGGTTGAATTTGCATGCATCCCATAATCTGTTGAAATTGAGCTTGAAAGCATGTCCTTTTTATTTATCAAACAGTGATTACAGCTTAGTTCTTCAAGGTGTTTTCTTAAAGTATGTGTCACATTTTGAAAATTTTTGGCCATTACCTCCCTCGAGACATTTTGAGGGCAGTTTTCATTTACAGCCCTGCATTACTTGTTCATATGAAGTGACCATTAGCACAGGCTTGCAAGCTGCTTTTGCAGGTAACGGCCAGAGGGCAGCAGCCTTTCTACGTTCCCCACTCTGGTAACTAGGGAAACAGACCTTCCGGCCTGTGGTGTTCCTCGGTTATAAATTAGAGTGCAATGTGCCCGGATAAACCCACAAATGCTGATGTCTCCTTACTTTTGTTTGTATTTTTTTAATTTAATTTATATTTAGTATTGGAGTAATATTCCATTGTGTACATGGACCACTTCTTCTTGGTGCATTCCTCGGTTGATGGACATTTTCATTGCTTCCAAGTGTTGGCTATGGTAAATATTGCTGGAGTGAAGGATTGCCAGCCTGTGACTTTTTGATTCTCATTTTCTCAGGTGATAGGTCCAGCAGTGGTTTTGATTGATTGACTGGTAGCTCAATGTTTCCCTTTTCAAAGCACCTACATTGTGTTTTCATTAGTGACTCTTTACATGCCCCCCCTTACAACCGAGGGTACGCATTTCTCCACATTCCCTTCAGCATTTTTTTTTGCAGCATTTTTGCTAATGGCCATTCTGACTGCTGTGAGCAAATAGGTATTTGTAATATGGGTATGCATGTCGTTAAATATTCTAAAATTCATCATTTTTCCACGCCTTTTTCTTTTCTGTGAAAAGAAAAAAGAAAAACAAAGTGTGAGTACAATATCCGTCTTGAATGTGTCTTCCTGGAACGTTGCCCTCTTTTGAATTTTTTGGTCAATTTTCAACCCCAGGATTGTTTTGAAATGTAGGTGTCATTTACAGGCCTGCAATGAGTGTGAATATTTAGGGACCATTAGCACTAGGTTTAAGCTGCTGTTGTTCGAAACGGCCACAAGGCAGCAGCATTTCTCCATTACCAAATCTGGTTACTAGGGCAGCAGAGCCGTTCTGGAAGTCGTTTTCCTAGGTTGTAAATTTCAATGGAATGGGCTGGAAAACGCCCCATAAGTTTATGTCTGATTAATTCTTTTTCGTTGTTTTAATTTTTTAAATCAGGGTAATGGTTAGAATGTTGCTTTTCCAAGGTGTACACACTCTGGTTCATTTACACATTATTTATATCTATTTATGTAGAGATCCTCTTCCCATGTAAATTATTACGGAGTGTTCTGTAGACCTCCCTTGTTATATGGTCGGTCTTTTTGTAATATGTATATAATATGTATTTGGATCATATCCATATCATATAGTAACACGAATCTTCATTTATCCATTCCCCCCACCTTTCCCTTTAGATGAGCAAAGTTGGTTTTCTAAGTTTGTGAGTGTATTTCTCTGTGAATTGTGTTCATTTGTGTCAGTTATTAGATAACGCCTATAAGTGATATCATAGGCTATAAGTCTTTTGCTTTCCGACTTACCTCATGATTTGTGATTATCTCCAGGCTCATTTGTGGTGCCTCAAAGAGCAGGGTTTCATTGTTTTCCATGGCTAATATTCCATTCTGTACCTGGACCACTTATTCTATATCCATTCACTTGTTGATGGACATTTTTATCACTTCACTGCCTTGGCTATTGTGAATAATGCTGCACTGCAGCTTTTGCAACCTGTGTCTTCTCGATACTTGTCTTCTCAGGTGAGAGGTCCAATGGTGCACCTGCTGGATTGAATGGTACCTAAATTTTTACTTTTAAACGCAGCTCTTTTCTGTTCTCATTACTAGCTGTTAACCACTTTGCATCTCACCAGCAGCTAGAGGATACACAATTCTCTACAACCGCATCAGCATTTATGGTTTGTAGACTTTCTGCTGATGGTCATTCGACTGCTGTGATTGGAAACCCTTTTGTTGATAAGATTGCATGAGTCTAATAATTCCTGAGGTTGAGCCTTAATCCATTCTCCTTTTTTTTTAAAGACAGTGAGTAATACTTACATCTTCATAGTATTTTATTGAAAAATTTGCCTGTATTAAATTTTTTTGTCTGTTCCCTACCTCAGCACAATTTTTGACGGCAGGTGTCCTTTACAACCCTGAGTCCTTGTGAATTTTAAGTGACCATTAGCTGTGGGTTTAAAGCGGCTCTTGCGGGAAACGGCCACAAGGCGGCAGCATTTCTCCTTTACCAAATCTGGTTACTATGGCAACAGAGCCTTATTGGAAGTGGTGGTCTAGGTTGCAAATTAGAATGGAATGTGCGAGGAAAAAGCCCTTTAAGTTTATGTCTCATTACTTCTTGTTCGTATTTTTAAGTTAATTTTTATTTTTTGTCACAGCAAACTTGATTACAATGTTTTGTTTGTTCTAGGTGTGCAAGATGTGGTTCTTTCACACATATACATATATCTATTCTTCTTCGGATCCTTTTCCCATGTAGGTTATGACACAATGTAGAGTAGTCTTCTCTTGGTATTCTGTAGGTCTTTGGCGATTATATATTTCACATGTGTTTGTATGTCTCTGTTAACCTCAATATGGTAATGTATCCAATCCTCACACTTTTCCATCTGGTAAACCATAAGTTTCTTTAATGAATCTGTGATTGCCTTTCTCTGTGGAAATATCTTCGTTTGTATCAATTTTTAGGTAACACCTATATCTGATATGATAGGATATGTATCTTTCACTTTGTCACTTACTACAAGTTGTGTGATTACCTCTAGACTCATCTATGGTGCTGCAAATGGCATTGTTTCATTTTTTCACTAGCTCATATTCCATCTGTACATGTAGCAGTTCTTCTTTGTCCACCCATTTGTCAGTGGACTTTTTGGTTACTTCCATATATTGGCTATTGTAATAGTATGCATTGCAGATTTGCCTGCCTGTGTCCTTCCAATTCTGTCTTCGTCAGTTATAGGTCCAGGAATAGGTCTGCTAGGTCATATGGTAGCTCAGTGTTTACCTTTTAAAGGTACCTCCATTCTGTTATCATTAGTGGCTCTTTGCAGGTTACGTCCCACTTAAAGTTGAGGGTATGCATTTCTCCACAGCACCTTCAGCATTTATTATTTGTAGTTTTTGCTGATGGTTATTCTGACGGGTGTGAGCTGACACCTCTCTACGGTTGAATTTGCATGTGTCTCATATTCCGTTGCAATTGAGCTTTAAGGCAAGTCATTTTTATTTTTCAAGCTGTAATTACAGCTTAGTTCTTCAAAGTGGTTTCTTAAAGTATGTGTCAAATTTTGAAATGTTTTGGCCATTACCTCCCTCAAGACATTTTGAGGGCAGGTTTCATTTTCAGCCCTACAGTACTTGTTCATATGAAGTGACCATTAGCACAGGCTTTAAACTGCTTTTGCAGGTAACGGCCACAGGGCTGCTACCTTTCTACATTCCCCACGCTGATACTAGGGAAACAGACTTTACGGCCAGTGGTGTTCCTCGGTTGTAAATTAGAGTAGAATGTGCCCAGATAAACACACAAATCTGACGTCTTCTTATTTTTGGTGGATTTTTAAATTTAATTTATATTTATTATTGGAGTTAATATTCTATTTTGTACATGGACCACTTCTTGGTGCATTCCTCTGTTGATGGACATTTTCATTGCTTCCAAGTGTTGCCTATGGTAAATATTGCTGGAGTGCAGGATTGCCAGCCTGTGACTTTTTGATTCTCATTTTCTCTGGTGATAGGCCCAGCAGTGGGTGTGATTGATGGACTGGTCACTCAGTGTTTACTTTTTCAAAGCACCTCCAATGTGTTTTTATTAGTGGCTTTTACAATGTCCCCCTTAGAAACGAGGGTACGCATTTCTCCACAATCGCTTCAGCATTTATTGTTTGCACCATTTTTGCTGATGGCCATTCTGACTGCTGTGATCTGATAGGTATTTGTAATTTGGGTTTGCATATCTTTCAAAATTCCTAAGATTCATCATTTTTCCACATCTTTTTCTTTTATCAAAAGAAAAATCTGTGAGCACAATATACCTCTTGAAATTATCTTCTTCGAAGTTTGCCCTCTTTTGAATTTTTTGTTCGATTTTTGACCCCAGAATTTTTTTGGAGGGCAGGTGTCATTTACAGAACTGCCAGTTGGTGAATATTTAGTGACCGTTTGCAGTGGGTTTAAAGCTGCTGTTGTGGGAAACGGCCAAAAGGAGGCAGCATTTCGCCATTCCCCAATCTATGTACTAGGGCAGCAGAGCCTTTCTGGAAGTCGTTGTCTTAGGTTGTAAATTAGAATGGAGTTTGCCAGGAGAAATCCCCATAAGTTTATGTCTCATTAGTTCTTATTCGTTTTTATTTCCAAACACACACACTGTATTTTATTTTTATAAGGGATAAATAGACTGACATCAAGCATTGTACATGGATGATCACAACAAAAGCAACAATGATTGCAATTACCAAACATGAAACACACTCATACTATGTCAAAATATTGACATTCAGTCCAGTAATCCTTCACTGTAGCAGCTGCTTTACTTTGCAGTGAAAATTGATTTGTATATTCTTTGCCTCTGAGTCCTTGGGGAATTTTTTTTAATTCAAACAGAAAGTAACAAAAATTATACTTACCGTCATCAGTTCACTCATTCTCATGTAATTAATTTTTTTTCATCTTGATCTTTTGTTAGCACTTTTATGAGTTCATTAGTTTTATCATTAGAGTTCTGAAAATGCTTATTCATTCAGTTCAGCAGTACAGTAGAGTTACGAGAAACCTGTACTTGTCAGAGTCTTTTCCATGAATTTCATGAGGATGAAACCCTTTTATAGGAACATATTTGCAAAAGCATCAGAGTACACCCAGAACTGTCTGTAAATGACAAAAGACTTAAAAATGACCACGGTTAAAGATTTGATGAAAGTTTATAATAATGCAGTTGACAAGAAAATTAGTTATTTCTGAGATATACATTTTAAAGTAATAACCAAGATTATGAATTATAACATTATACCAGAACATATAAGATTTTTAGAAATTTCATGTAATGTCTGAAACATTTATATTAACATATTTCCATACAAAAAACCGAATGAAAGTTTAGTATTAGTTGTTTTGTTTGTTTTTGTATACTGCAGGGTCTTATCAGTCATCAATTTTATACACATCAGTGTATACATGTCAATCCCAATCGCCCAATTCAGCACAACACCATCCCCACCCCACCACATTTTCCCCCCCGTGGTGTCCATGTGTCTCCGCTCTACATCTGTGTCTCAACTTCTGCCCTGCAAACTGGCTCATCTGTACCAATTTTCTAGGTTCCACATACCTGCGTTAATATACGATATTTGTTTTTCTCTTTCTGACTTACTTCACTCTGTATGACAGTCTCTAGATCCATCCACGTCACAACAAATGACTCAATTTGGTTCCCTTTTGTGGCTGAGTAATATTCCATTCTATATATGTACCACAACTTCTTTATCCATTCGTCTGTTGATGGGCATTTAGGTTGCTTCCATGACCAGGCTATTGTAAATAGTGCTGTAATAAACATTCGGGTGCATGTGTATTTTTGAATTATGGTTTTCTCTGGGTGTATGCCAAGTAGTGGGATTGCTGGGTCATATGGTAGCTCAATGTTCACATTTTTAAGGCACCTCTATTCTGTTCTCTTTAGTGGCACTTTCCAAGTTACATCCCACTTAAAGTTCAGGGTATGCATTCCTCCACAACACCTTCAGCATTTATTGTTTGTAGTTTTCTTGCTGTCGGTTATTTTGACAAGTGTGAGCTGCTACCTCTTTGTGGTTAAATTCGCATGTGCCTGATAATCCGTTGAAACTGAGTTTTAAGGCATGTCCTTTTTACTTTTCAAACTGTGATTACCCATAGTTCTTCAAAGTGTTCTCTTAAAGTATGTGTCACATTTTGACATGTTTTCGTCATTACCTCCCTCAAGACATTTTGAAGGCAGGTTTCATTTACAGTCCTGCAGTACTTGTTCCTAGGAAATGACCATTAGCACAGGCTTTAAAGCTGCTTTTGCAGGTAACTGCCAGAGAGTGGCAGCCTTTCAATGTTCCCCACCCTGGTACCTATGGAAAAGCCCTTGTGGCCTGTGGTGTTTCTCGGTTATAAATTAGAGTGGAGTGTGCCCGGACCAACCCACACAAGCTGATGTCTCCTTACTTTTGTTGGTTTTTTAAATTTAATTTTTATTTTTTATTGGAGTAATTTTCTACTGTGTACGTGGACCACTTCTACTTTGTGCATTCCTTGGTTGATGGACATTTTCATTGCTTCCAAGTGTTGGCTATGGTAAATATTGTTGGAGTGCAGGATTGACAGCCTGTGACTTTTTGATTCTCATTTTCTCAGGTGATAGGCCCAGCAGTGGGTGTGATTCATTGACTGGTAGCACCGTGTTTCCCTTTTCAAAGCACATTCTTTGTGTTTTCATTACTGTCTCTTACCACGTCGCCCTTAGAATCGAGGGTACGCATTTCTCCACAATCGCTTCAGCATTTATTGTTTGCAGCATTTATGCTAATGGCCCTTCTGGCTGCTGTGAGCTGATAGGATTTTGTAATTTGGGTTTGCATGTCTTTGAAAATTCGTAAAACTCATCATTTTTCTCCACCGTTTTCTTTTCTATTAAATAAAAGGAAACAATTGGGAGTACAGTATAACTCTTGAAATTGTGTTCTTGGAAGGTTGCCCTCTTTTGAATTTTTTGGGCGATTTTCTACCCCAGAATTTTTTTAGAAAGCAGGTGTCTTTTACCGAACTGCAAGTTTGGTGAATATTTAGTGACCTTTAGCAATGGGTGTAAAGCTGCTGTTGTGGGAAGTGGCCTCAAGCAGCCAGCATATCTCCATTCCCATATCTGGGTACTAGGGCAGCAGAGCCTTTCTGGAAGTCGTGTTCCTAGTTTGTAAATTACATTGGAATGTGCATGGAGAAACCCCCATAAGTTTATGTCTCATTATTTCTTCTTGGTTTTAAATTTTTTTTTAATTGGGGTAAAGCTTAGAATATTGTTTGTCCGAGGTGAACACAATCTGGTCCATTTGTACATTATATTTGTCTATTCAAGTACAGATCCTCTTCCCATGTAAAATGTTACTGAGGGTTCCGCAGACCTCCCTTGCTATATGGTCGGACTTTTTGAGATATGTATATAATATATGTTTGTATACATATAGTAACACTAATGTTAATTTATCCATTCCCCCCACCTTTCCTTTTAGATGAGCATAGTTTGTTTTCTAAGTCCGTGAGTGTCTTTCTCTGTGGAAATATGTTCATTTTGGTCAGTTATTAGATAACGCCTATAAGTGATATCATAGAATATAGGTCTTTTGCTTTACGACTTACCTCATGTTTCGTGATTATCTCCAGATTCATTTGTGGTGCCTCAGAGAGCAATGGTTCATTGTTTTCCATAGCTATTATTCCATTGTGTACATGGACCACTTCTTCTTTATCCATTCACCTCTTGTTGGACATGTTGATGGCTTCACTGTCTTGGCTACTGTGAATAAGGCTGTACTGCAGCTTTTGCGGCCTGTGTCTTCTTGATACTTCTCTTCTCAGGTGAGAGGTCCAATGGTGCGCCTGCTGTATTGAATGGTACCTCCATTTTTACTTTTAAACAAAGATCCTTTCTGTTCTCATTATTGGCTGTTACCCCTTTACCTCTCACCAGCAGGTAGAGGGTAGAGAGGTCTCTAAATCCCCTTCAGCATTTATTGTTTGTAGACTTTTTGCTGATTGTCAGTCGACTGGTGTAAGTTGAAACTTTTTGTAGATTAGATTGCATAGGCCTAACACTCCCTGAGGTTGAGCTTTTATCCATTTACCTTTTTTTTTTTAAAGTGTGTGAGTAAAACTTAACTCTTCATACTCTCTTCTTGAAACATTTGCCTGTTTTGAATTTTTTTGTTCATTCCCTCCTTCAGCACAATTTTTTAGGGCAGGTGTCCTTCACAGCTCTGAGTCCTTGGGAATGTTAAGTGACCATTAGCTGTGAGTTTAAATCTGCTCTTGCAGGAAATGGCCAAAAGGTGGCAGCATTTCTCATTTTCCAAATTTGGTAACTGGGGAAACAGAGCCTTAATGGAAGTGGTGTTGTAGGTTGTAAATTTGAATGGAATGTGCCAGGAAAAAGCCCTTTAAATTTATGTCTCATTACTTCTTGTACATATTTGTAATTTTCTTTTTATTTTTTATCCCAGCACATTTGATTACAATGGTTTATTTGTGCTACGTGTGCAAGATGTGGTTCTTTCACACATAAACATGTCTCTATTCTTCCTCCCATCCTTTTCCCATGTAGGTTATGACACAAAGTTGAGTAGTCTTCTCCTGGTCTTCCGTACGTCTTTGGTGGTTATATATTTCACATGGTTTGTATATCTCTGTTAACCTCAATATGGTAATGTATTCAATCCTCATCCCTTTCTATTTGGTGAACCATAAGTTTTTTAATGAATCTGTGATTGCCTTTCTCTGTGGAAATATCTTCATTGGTATCAATTTTTAAGTAACTCCTAAAAGTGATATGATAGGATATGTGTCTTTTGCTTTCTCATGTACTACAGGTGGCGTGATTACGTCTAGACTCATCTATGGTGCAGCAAATGGCATTGTTTCATTTTTTTCACTAGCGAATATTCCATCTCTACATGGAGGAGTTCTTCTTTGTCTACCCATCTGTTGGTGGACTTTTTGGTTACTCCCATATCTTGGCTAATGTAATACTGTGCAATGCAGATTTGCCTGCCTGTGTCTTTCCAATTCTCTCTACTTAGATTATAGGTCTAGGAGTGGGCCTGCTGGATCATATGGTAGCTCAATGTTTATCTTTTTAAGGCACTTCCATTCTGTTCTCATTCGTGGCCCTTTCCAAGTTACGTCCCCCTTGAAGTTGAGGGTATGCATTTCTCCACAACACCTTCAGCATTTATTGTTTGTAGTTTTCTTGCTGATGGTTATTCTGACAAGTGTGAGCTGATACCTCTCTGTGGTTGAATTCGCATGTGCCTCATAATCCATTGAAATTGAGCTTGAAGGCATGTCCTTTTTATTTTTCAAGCTGTGATTACCCCTTAGTTATTCAAAGTGTTCTCTTAAAGTATGTGTCACATTTTGAAATGTTTTGGCCATTACCTCCGTCAAGATATTTTGAGGGCAGGTTTCATTTACAGTCCTGCATTACTTCTTCCTATGAAGTGACCATTAGCACAGGCTTTAAAGATGCTTTTGCAGGTAACTGCGAGAGGGTGGCAGCCTTTCTATTTTCCCCACCCTGGTAACTAGGAAAAAGCCCTTGCGGCCTGTGGTTTTTCTCGGTTATAAATTAGAGTGGTGTGTGCCCGGACAAACCCACACAAGCTGATGTCTCTTTAATTTTGTTGGATTTTTAAATTTAATTTTTATTTTTTATTGGAGTAATTTTCCACTGTATACGTGGACCACTTCTACTTTGTGCATTCCTCGGTTGATGGACATTTTAATTGCTTCCAAGTGTTGGCTATGGTAAATATTGTTGGAGTGCAGGATTGCCAGCCTGTGACTTTTTGATTCTCATTTTCTCAGGTGATAGTCCCAGCAGTGGGTGTGATAGATTGACTGGAAGCACCGTGTTACCCTTTTCAAAGCACCTTCTTTGTGTTTTCTTTAGTGGCTCTTACCACGTCCCCCTTAGAATCGAGGGTATGCTTTTCTGCACAATCGCTTCAGCATTTATTGTTTGCAGCATTTATGCTAATGGCCCTTCTGGCTGCTGTGAGCTGATCGGTTTTTGTAATTTTGTTTGCATGTCTTTGAAAATTCATAAAACTCATCATTTTTCTCCGCCGTTTTCTTTTCTGTTAAAAAAAAGGAAACAATTGGGAATACAATATAACTCTTGACATTGTCTTCTTGGAAGGTTACCCTCTGTTTAATTTTTTGGTCGATTTTACAGCCCAGAATTTTTTTAGAGAGCATGTGTCATTTACCGAACTGCAAGTTTGGTGAATATTTAGTGACCTTTAGCAATGGGTTTAAAGCTGCTCTTGTGGGAAGTGGCCTCAAGCAGGCAGCATTTCTCCATTCCCCAATCTGGGTACTAGGGCAGCAGAGTCTTTCTGGAAGTCGTGTTCCTAGGTTGTAAATTACATTGGGATGTGCATGGAGAAACCCCCGTAAGTTTATGTCTCATTATTTCTTCTTGGTTTTAATTTTTTTTTTAATTGGGGTAAAGCTTAGAATATTGTTCGTCCTAGGTGTACACAATCTGGTTCTTTTGTACATTATATAAGTCTATTCAAGTACAGATCCTCTTCCCATGTAAAATGGTACAGAAGGTTCCGCAGACTTCCCTTGCTATATGGTCGGTCTTTTTGAGATATATAGATAATATTTGTTTGTATACATATAGTAACACTAATCTTAATTTATTCATTCCCCCCACCTTTCGTTGTAGATGAGCATAGTTTGTTTTCTAAATCTGTGAGTGTCTTTCTCTGTGCAAATATGTTTATTTGTGGCAGTTATTAGATAACGCCTATAAGTGATATCATAGAATACAGGTCTGTTGCCTTCCAACTTACCTCATCTTTCATGATTCTCTGCAGACTCATTTGTGGTGCCTCAAAGAGCAATGGTTCGTTGTTTTCCATGACTAATATTCCATTGTGTACATGGAGCACTTCTTCTTTATCCATTCACCTGTTGTTGGACATTTTGATTGCTTCACTGTCTTGGCTATTGTGAATAAGGCTGCACTGCAGCTTTTGCGGCCTGTGTCTTCTCGATTCTTGTCTTCTCAGGTGAGAGGTCCATTGGTGCGCCTGCTGGATTGAATGGTACCTCCATTTTTACTTTTAAACACAGCTCCTTTCTTTTCTCATTATTGGCTGTTACCCCTTTACGTCTCACCAGCCGGTAGAGGGTACACAGTTCTCTAAAACCCCTTCAGCACTTATTGTTTGTAGACTTTTTGCTGATGGTCAGTCGACTGGTGTAAGTTGAAACCTTTTGTAGATTAGATTGCATGGGTCTAACACACCCTGAGGTTGAGCTTTTATCCATTTTCCTTTTTTTTTAAAAGAGCGTGAGTAAAACATAACTCTTCATACTCTCTTCTTGAAACATCTGCCTGTTTTGAATTTTTTTGTCCATTCACTACTTCAGCACAATTTTTTAGGGCAGGTGTCCTTTACAGCCCTGAGTCCTTGTGAATGTTAAGTAAGCATTAGCTGTGAGTTTAAAGCTGCTCTTGCAGGACACGGCCACAAGGTGGCAGCATTTCTTCTTTACCAAATTTGGTAACTGGGGAAAGAGAGGCTTAATGGAAGTGGTGTTCTAGGTTGTAAATTAGAATGGAATGTGCCAGGAAAAAGCCCTTTAAGTTTATGTCTCATTACTTCTTGTTCATATTTATAATTTACTTTTTATTTTTTATCCCAGCAAATTTGATTACAATGGTTTGTTGGTTCTAGGTGTGCAAGATGTGGTTCTTTCACACATATACATTTATCTATTCTTCCTAGCATCCTTTTCCCATGTAGGTTAGGACACAAGGTTGAGTAGTCTTCTCCTGGTCTTCCGTACGTCTTTGGTGATTATATATTTCACATGGTTTGTATACCTCTGTTAACCCCAATATGGTAATGTATCCAATTATCATCCCTTTCTATTTGGTGAACCATAAGTTTTTTAATGAATCTGTGATTGCCTTTCTCTGTGGAAATATCTTCATTGGTATCAATTTTTAAGTAACTCCTAAAAGTGATATAATAGGATATGTGTCTTTTGCTTTCTCACTTACTACAGGTGGCGTGATTACATCTAGACTCATCTATGGTGCTGCAAATGGCATTGTTTCATTTTTTTCACTAGCGAATATCCCACTTGTACATGGAGGAGTTCTTCTTTGTCCACCCATCTGTTGGTGGACTTTTTGGTTACTTCCATATCTTGGCTATTGTAATACTGTGCAATGCAGATTTGCCTGCCTGTGTCTTTCCAATTCTCTCTTCTTAGATTATAAGTGGAGTGGGCCTGCTGGATCATATGGTAACTCAATGTTTACCTTTTTAAGGCACTTCCATTCTGTTCTAGTTCGTGGCCCTTTCCAAGTTACGTCCCCCTTGAAGTTGAGGGTTTGCATTTCTCTACAACACCTTCAGCATTTATTGTTTGTAGTTTTCTTGCTGATGGTTATTCTGACAAGTGTGATCTGATACCTCTTTGTAGCTGAATTCGCACGTGCCTCATAATCCATTGAAATTGAGCTTGAAGGCATGTCCTTTTTATTTTTCAAGCTGTGATTATCCCTTAGTTCTTCAAAGTGTTCTCTTAAAGTATGTGTCACATTTTGAAATGTTTTGGCCATTACCTCCCTGAAGATATTTTGAGGGCAGGTTTCATTTACAGTTCTGCAGTACTTCTTCCTATGAAATGACCATTAGCACAGGCTTTAAAGCTGCTTTTGCAGGTAACTGCCAGAGGGCGGCAGCCTTTCTATGTTCCCCACCCTGGTAACTAGGGAAAAGCCCTTGCGGCCTGTGGTGTTTCTCGGTTATAAATTAGAGTGGAGTGTGCCCGGACCAACCCACAGAAGCTGATGTCTCCTTACTTTTGTTGGATTTTTAATTTTAATTTTTATTTTTTATTGGAGTAGTTTTCCACTGTGTACGTGGACCACTTCTACTTTGTGCATTCCTCGGTGGATGGACATTTTCATTGCTTCCAAGTGTTGGCTATGGTAAATATTGTTGGAGTGCAGGATTGCCAGCCTGTGACTTTTTGATTCTCATTTTCTCAGGTGATAGGCCCAGCAGTGGTTGTGATTGACTGACTGGTAGCACCGTTTTTCCCTTTTCAAAGCACCTTCTTTGTATTTTCATTAGTGGCACTTACCACGTCCCCCTTAAAATCGAGGGTACACATTTCTCCACAATCGCTTCAGTATTTATTGTTTGCAGCATTTATGCTAATGGCCCTGCTGGCTGCTGTGAGCTGATAGGGTTTTGTAATTTGGGTTTGCATGGCTTTGAAATTTCGTAAAACTCATCATTTTTCACCGCCGTTTTCTTTTCTGTTAAAAAAAGGAAACAATTGGGAGTACAATATAACTCTTGAAATTGTCTTCTTGGAAGGTTGCCCTCTTTTGAATTTTTTGGGCGATTTTCCACCTGAGACTTTTTTTAGAGAGCAGGTGTCATTTACCGAACTGCAAGTTTTGTGAATATTTAGTGACCTTTAGCAATGGTTTTAAAGCCCCTGTTGTGGGAAGTGACCTGAAGCAGGCAGCATTTCTCCATTCCCAAATCTGGGTAGTAGGGCAGCAGAACCTTTCTGGAAGTCGTGTTCCTAGGTTGTAAATTACATTGGAATGTGCATGGAGAAAGCCCCATAAGTTTATGTCTCATTATTTCTTCTTGGTTTTAAATTTTTTTTTTAATTGGGGTAAAGCTTAGAATATCGTTTGTCCTAGGTGTACACAATCTGGTTCATTTTTACATTATATATATCTATTCAACTACAGATCCTCTTCCCATGTAAAATGGTACGGAAGGTTCCGCAGACTTCCCTTGCTATATGGTCGGTCTTTTTGAGATAAATAGATAATATGTGTTTGTATACATATAGTAACACTAATCTTAATTTATTGATTCCCCCACCTTTCGTTTTAGATGAGCATAGTTTGTTTTCTAAATCTGTGAGTGTCTTTCTCTGTGCAAATATGTTCATTTGTGTCAGTTATTAGATAACGCCTATAAGTGATATCATAGAATACAGGTCTGTTGCTTTCCAACTTACCTCATCTTTCATGATTCTCTGCAGACTCATTTGTGGTGCCTCAAAGAGCAATGGTTCGTTGTTTTCCATGGCTAGTATTCCATTGTGTACATGGAGCACTTCTTCTTTATCCATTCACCTGTTGTTGGACATTTTGATTGCTTCACTGTCTTGGCTATTGTGAATAAGGCTGCACTGCAGCTTTTGCGGCCTGTGTCTTCTCGATTCTTGTCTTCTCAGTTGAGAGGTCCATTGGTGCGCCTGCTGGATTGAATGGTACCTCCATTTTTACTTTTAAACACAGCTCCTTTCTTTTCTCATTATTGGCTGTTACCCCTTTACGTCTCACCAGCAGGTAGAGGGTACACAGTTCTCTAAAACCCCTTCAGCACTTATTGTTTGTAGACATTTTGCTGATGGTCAGTCGACTGGTGTAAGTTGAAACCTTTTGTAGATTAGATTGCATGGGTCTAACACACCCTGAGGTTGAGCTTTTATCCATTTTCCTTTTTTTTTTAAAAGAGCGTGAGTAAAACATAACTCTTCATACTCTCTTCTTGAAACATCTGCCTGTTTTGAATTTTTTTGTCCATTCACTACTTCAGCACAATTTTTTAGGGCAGGTGTCCTTTACAGCCCTGAGTCCTTGTGAATGTTAAGTAACCATTAGCTGTGAGTTTAAAGCTGCTCTTGCAGGACACGGCCACAAGGTGGCAGCATTTCTTCTTTACCAAATTTGGTAACTGGGGAAACAGAGGCTTAATGGAAGTGGTGTTCTAGGTTGTAAATTAGAATGGAATGTGCCAGGAAAAAGCCCTTTAAGTTTATGTCTCATTACTTCTTGTTCATATTTATAATTTACTTTTTATTTTTTATCCCAGCAAATTTGATTACAATGGTTTGTTGGTTCTAGGTGTGCAAGATGTGGTTCTTTCACACATATACATGTATCTATTCTTCCTAGCATCCTTTTCCCATGTAGGTTATGCCACAAGGTTGAGTAGTCTTCTCCTGGTCTTCCGTACGTCTTTGGTGATTATATATTTCACATGGTTTGTATATCTCTGTTAACCCCAATATGGTAATGTATCCAATTATCATCCCTTTCTATTTGGTGAACCATAAGTTTTTTAATGAATCTGTGATTGCCTTTCTCTGTGGAAATATCTTCATTGGTATCAATTTTTAAGTAACTCCTAAAAGTGATATAATAGGATATGTGTCTTTTGCTTTCTCACTTACTACAGGTGGCGTGATTACGTCTAGACTCATCTATGGTGCTGCAAATGGCATTGTTTCATTTTTTTCACTAGCGAATATCCCACTTGTACATGGAGGAGTTCTTCTTTGTCCACCCATCTGTTGGTGGACTTTTTGGTTACTTCCATATCTTGGCTATTGTAATACTGTGCAATGTAGATTTTCTTGCCTGTGTCTTTCCAATTCTCTCTTCTTAGATTATAAGTGGAGTGGGCCTGCTGGATCATATGGTAGCTCAATGTTTACCTTTTTAAGGCACTTCCATTCTGTTCTAGTTCGTGGCCCTTTCCAAGTTACGTCCCCCTTGAAGTTGAGGGTTTGCATTTCTCTACAACACCTTCAGCATTTATTGTTTGTAGTTTTCTTGCTGATGGTTATTCTGACAAGTGTGATCTGATACCTCTTTGTGGCTGAATTCGCACGTGCCTCATAATCCATTGAAATTGAGCTTGAAGGCATGTCCTTTTTATTTTTCAAGCTGTGATTACCCCTTAGTTCTTCAAAGTGTTCTCTTAAAGTATGTGTCACATTTTGAAATGTTTTGGCCATTACCTCCCTGAAGATATTTTGAGGGCAGGTTTCATTTACTGTTCTGCAGTACTTCTTCCTATGAAATGACCATTAGCACAGGCTTTAAAGCTGCTTTTGCAGGTAACTGCCAGAGGGCGGCAGCCTTTCTATGTTCCCCACCCTGGTAACTAGGGAAAAGCCCTTGCGGCCTGTGGTGTTTCTCGGTTATAAATTAGAGTGGAGTGTGCCCGGACCAACCCACAGAAGCTGATGTCTCCTTACTTTTGTTGGATTTTTAATTTTAATTTTTATTTTTTATTGGAGTAGTTTTCCACTGTGTACGTGGACCACTTCTACTTTGTGCATTCCTCGGTGGATGGACATTTTCATTGCTTCCAAGTGTTGGCTATGGTAAATATTGTTGGAGTGCAGGATTGCCAGCCTGTGACTTTTTGATTCTCATTTTCTCAGGTGATAGGCCCAGCAGTGGTTGTGATTGACTGACTGGTAGCACCGTTTTTCCCTTTTCAAAGCACCTTCTTTGTGGTTTCATTAGTGGCACTTACCACGTCCCCCTTAAAATCGAGGGTACACATTTCTCCACAATCGCTTCAGTATTTATTGTTTGCAGCATTTATGCTAATGGCCCTGCTGGCTGCTGTGAGCTGATAGGGTTTTGTAATTTGGGTTTGCATGGCTTTGAAAATTCGTAAAACTCATCATTTTTCACCGCCGTTTTCTTTTCTGTTAAAAAAAGGAAACAATTGGGAGTACAATATAACTCTTGAAATTGTCTTCTTGGAAGGTTGCCCTCTTTTGAATTTTTTGGGCGATTTTCCACCTGAGACTTTTTTTAGAGAGCAGGTGTCATTTACCGAACTGCAAGTTTTGTGAATATTTAGTGACCTTTAGCAATGGTTTTAAAGCTCCTGTTGTGGGAAGTGACCTGAAGCAGGCAGCATTTCTCCATTCCCAAATCTGGGTAGTAGGGCAGCAGAGCCTTTCTGGAAGTCGTGTTCCTAGGTTGTAAATTACATTGGAATGTGCATGGAGAAAGCCCCATAAGTTTATGTCTCATTATTTCTTCTTGGTTTTAAATTTTTTTTTTAATTGGGGTAAAGCTTAGAATATCGTTTGTCCTAGGTGTACACAATCTGGTTCATTTGTACATTATATATATCTATTCAACTACAGATCCTCTTCCCATGTAAAATGGTACAGAAGGTTCCGCAGACTTCCCTTGTTATATGGTCGGTCTTTTTGAGATACATAGATAATATGTGTTTGTATACATATAGTAACACTAATCTTAATTTATTCATTCCCCCCACCTTTCGTTGTAGATGAGCATAGTTTGTTTTCTAAATCTGTGAGTGTCTTTCTCTGTGCAAATATGTTCATTTGTGTCAGTTATTAGATAACGCCTATAAGTGATATCATAGAATACAGGTCTGTTGCTTTCCAACTTACCTCATCTTTCATGATTCTCTGCAGACTCATTTGTGGTGCCTCAAAGAGCAATGGTTCGTTGTTTTCCATGACTAATATTCCATTGTGTACATGGAGCACTTCTTCTTTATCCATTCACCTGTTGTTGGACATTTTGATTGCTTCACTGTCTTGGCTATTGTGAATAAGGCTGCACTGCAGCTTTTGCGGCCTGTGTCTTCTCGATTCTTGTCTTCTCAGGTGAGAGGTCCATTGGTGCGCCTGCTGGATTGAATGGTACCTCCATTTTTACTTTTAAACACAGCTCCTTTCTTTTCTCATTACTGGCTGTTACCCCTTTACGTCTCACCAGCAGGTAGAGGGTACACAGTTCTCTAAAACCCCTTCAGCACTTATTGTTTGTAGACTTTTTGCTGATGGTAAGTCGACTGGTGTAAGTTGAAACCTTTTGTAGATTAGATTGCATGGGTCTAACACACCCTGAGGTTGAGCTTTTATCCATTTTACTTTTTTTTTAAAAGAGCGTGAGTAAAACATAACTCTTCATACTCTCTTCTTGAAACATCTGCCTGTTTTGAATTTTTTTGTCCATTCACTACTTCAGCACAATTTTTTAGGGCAGGTGTCCTTTACAGCCCTGAGTCCTTGTGAATGTTAAGTAACCATTAGCTGTGAGTTTAAAGCTGCTCTTGCAGGACACGGCCACAAGGTGGCAGCATTTCTTCTTTACCAAATTTGGTAACTGGGGAAACAGAGGCTTAATGGAAGTGGTGTTCTAGGTTGTAAATTAGAATGGAATGTGCCAGGAAAAAGCCCTTTAAGTTTATGTCTCATTACTTCTTGTTCATATTTATAATTTACTTTTTATTTTTTATCCCAGCAAATTTGATTACAATGGTTTGTTGGTTCTAGGTGTGCAAGATGTGGTTCTTTCACACATATACATGTATCTATTCTTCCTAGCATCCTTTTCCCATGTAGGTTATGCCACAAGGTTGAATAGTCTTCTCCTGGTCTTCCGTACGTCTTTGGTGATTATATATTTCACATGGTTTGTATATCTCTGTTAACCCCAATATGGTAATGTATCCAATTATCATCCCTTTCTATTTGGTGAACCATAAGTTTTTTAATGAATCTGTGATTGCCTTTCTCTGTGGAAATATCTTCATTGGTATCAATTTTTAAGTAACTCCTAAAAGTGATATAATAGGATATGTGTCTTTTGCTTTCTCACTTACTACAGGTGGCGTGATTACGTCTAGACGCATCTATGGTGCTGCAAATGGCATTGTTTCATTTTTTTCACTAGCGAATATCCCACTTGTACATGGAGGAGTTCTTCTTTGTCCACCCATCTGTTGGTGGACTTTTTGGTTACTTCCATATCTTGGCTATTGTAATACTGTGCAATGTAGATTTTCTTGCCTGTGTCTTTCCAATTCTCTCTTCTTAGATTATAAGTGGAGTGGGCCTGCTGGATCATATGGTAGCTCAATGTTTACCTTTTTAAGGCACTTCCATTCTGTTCTAGTTCGTGGCCCTTTCCAAGTTACGTCCCCCTTGAAGTTGAGGGTTTGCATTTCTCTACAACACCTTCAGCATTTATTGTTTGTAGTTTTCTTGCTGATGGTTATTCTGACAAGTGTGATCTGATACCTCTTTGTGGCTGAATTCGCACGTGCCTCATAATCCATTGAAATTGAGCTTGAAGGCATGTCCTTTTTATTTTTCAAGCTGTGATTACCCCTTAGTTCTTCAAAGTGTTCTCTTAAAGTATGTGTCACATTTTGAAATGTTTTGGCCATTACCTCCCTGAAGATATTTTGAGGGCAGGTTTCATTTACAGTTCTGCAGTACTTCTTCCTATGAAATGACCATTAGCACAGGCTTTAAAGCTGCTTTTGCAGGTAACTGCCAGAGGGCGGCAGCCTTTCTATGTTCCCCACCCTGGTAACTAGGGAAAAGCCCTTGCGGCCTGTGGTGTTTCTCGGTTATAAATTAGAGTGGAGTGTGCCCGGACCAACCCACAGAAGCTGATGTCTCCTTACTTTTGTTGGATTTTTAATTTTAATTTTTATTTTTTATTGGAGTAGTTTTCCACTGTGTACGTGGACCACTTCTACTTTGTGCATTCCTCGGTGGATGGACATTTTCATTGCTTCCAAGTGTTGGCTATGGTAAATATTGTTGGAGTGCAGGATTGCCAGCCTGTGACTTTTTGATTCTCATTTTCTCAGGTGATAGGCCCAGCAGTGGTTGTGATTGACTGACTGGTAGCACCGTTTTTCCCTTTTCAAAGCACCTTTTTGTGGTTTCATTAGTGGCACTTACCACGTCCCCCTTAAAATCGAGGGTACACATTTCTCCACAATCGCTTCAGTATTTATTGTTTGCAGCATTTATGCTAATGGCCCTGCTGGCTGCTGTGAGCTGATAGGGTTTTGTAATTTGGGTTTGCATGGCTTTGAAAATTCGTAAAACTCATCATTTTTCACCGCCGTTTTCTTTTCTGTTAAAAAAAGGAAACAATTGGGAGTACAATATAACTCTTGAAATTGTCTTCTTGTAAGGTTGCCCTCTTTTGAATTTTTTGGGCGATTTTCCACCTGAGACTTTTTTTAGAGAGCAGGTGTCATTTACCGAACTGCAAGTTTTGTGAATATTTAGTGACCTTTAGCAATGGTTTTAAAGCTCCTGTTGTGGGAAGTGACCTGAAGCAGGCAGCATTTCTCCATTCCCAAATCTGGGTAGTAGGGCAGCAGAGCCTTTCTGGAAGTCGTGTTCCTAGGTTGTAAATTACATTGGAATGTGCATGGAGAAAGCCCCATAAGTTTATGTCTCATTATTTCTTCTTGGTTTTAAATTTTTTTTTTAATTGGGGTAAAGCTTAGAATATCGTTTGTCCTAGGTGTACACAATCTGGTTCATTTGTACATTATATATATCTATTCAACTACAGATCCTCTTCCCATGTAAAATGGTACAGAAGGTTCCGCAGACTTCCCTTGTTATATGGTCGGTCTTTTTGAGATACATAGATAATATGTGTTTGTATACATATAGTAACACTAATCTTAATTTATTCATTCCCCCCACCTTTCGTTGTAGATGAGCATAGTTTGTTTTCTAAATCTGTGAGTGTCTTTCTCTGTGCAAATATGTTCATTTGTGTCAGTTATTAGATAACGCCTATAAGTGATATCATAGAATACAGGTCTGTTGCTTTCCAACTTACCTCATCTTTCATGATTCTCTGCAGACTCATTTGTGGTGCCTCAAAGAGCAATGGTTCGTTGTTTTCCATGACTAATATTCCATTGTGTACATGGAGCACTTCTTCTTTATCCATTCACCTGTTGTTGGACATTTTGATTGCTTCACTGTCTTGGCTATTGTGAATAAGGCTGCACTGCAGCTTTTGCGGCCTGTGTCTTCTGGATTCTTGTCTTCTCAGGTGAGAGGTCCATTGGTGCGCCTGCTGGATTGAATGGTACCTCCATTTTTACTTTTAAACACAGCTCCTTTCTTTTCTCATTACTGGCTGTTACCCCTTTACGTCTCACCAGCAGGTAGAGGGTACACAGTTCTCTAAAACCCCTTCAGCACTTATTG
>NW_028124073.1:0-24006 GCF_965194825.1 Balaenoptera physalus | reverse complement strand
AGGATTAGGGTACGTGTTAGCGATAGGGTAGGGGTTAGGTTTAGGGTACGCGTTAGTGTTAGGGTAGTTATTAAACCTAACCCACTCTCTAGATACCCCTTAGCACGTAAAGGAATATTATTTGGAGGTCCAGCCATGGAGAAGAGTTTAGACACTAGGATAAGATAAGGAACACACCCATTATAAAGAAATCACATTAGGATTCTCTTTTTAAGCTGTTCCTTAAAACACTAGTGCTTAGGAAATCTATTGGAGGCAGAAGCAGTCAAGGGTAGCCTAGGGTTAGGGTTAGGCTTAGGGTTAGGCTTAGGGTACGGCTTAGGGTATGGGTTCGGGGAGGGCTTCTGGTACGGCGTAGGGTATGGGTTAGGGTTAGGGTTAGTGTTAGGGTTAGGGCTCGGTATAGGGTATTGGTTAGGATTAGGGTACGTGTTAGGGTTAGGGTAGGGTTTAGGGTTAGGGTACGCGTTAGTGTTAGGGTAGTTATTAAACCTAACCCACTCTCTAGATACCCCTTAGCACGTAAAGGAATATTATTTGGAGGTCCAGCCATGGAGAAGAGTTTAGACACTAGGATAAGATAAGGAACACACCCATTATAAATAAATCACATTAGGATTCTCTTTTTAAGCTGTTCCTTAAAACACTAGTGCTTAGAAAATCTATTGGAGGCAGAAGCAGTCAAGGGTAGCCTAGGGTTAGGGTTAGGCTTAGGGTACGGCTTAGGGTACGGCTTAGGGTACCGGTTCGGGGAGGGCTTCGGGTACGGCGTAGAGTATGGGTTAGGGTTGGGTTAGGGTTAGTGTTAGGGTTAGGGCTCGGCTTAGGGTATTGGTTAGGATTAGGGTACGTGTTAGGGTTAGGGTAGGGGTTAGGTTTAGGGTACGCGTTAGTGTTAGGGTAGTTATTAAACCTATCCCAGTCTCTAGATACCCCTTAGCACGTAAAGTAATATTATTTGGAGGTCCAGCCATGGAGAAGAGTTTAGACACTAGGATAAGATAAGGAACACACCCATTATAAAGAAATCACATTAGGATTCTCTTTTTAAGCTGTTCCTTAAAACACTAGTGCTTAGGAAATCTATTGGAGGCAGAAGCAGTCAAGGGTAGCCTAGGGTTAGGGTTAGGCTTAGGGTACGGCTTAGGGTACGGGTTCGGGGATGGCTTCGGGTACGGCGTAGGGTATGGGTTAGGGTTAGGGTTAGGGTTAGTGTTAGGGTTAGGGCTCGGTTTAGGGTATTGGTTAGGATTAGGGTACGTGTTAGGGTTAGGGTAGTGGTTAGGGTTAGGGTACGCGTTAGTGTTAGGGTAGTTATTAAACCTATCCCAGTCTCTAGATACCCCTTAGCACGTAAAGGAATATTATTTGGAGGTCCAGCCATGGAGAAGAGTTTAGACACTAGGATAAGATAAGGAACACACCCATTATAAAGAAATCACATTAGGATTCTCTTTTTAAGCTGTTCCTTAAAACACTAGTGCTTAGGAAATCTATTGGAGGCAGAAGCAGTCAAGGGTAGCCTAGGGTTAGGGTTAGGCTTAGGGTACGGCTTAGGGTATGGCTTAGGGTACGGGTTCGGGGAGGGCTTCGGGTATGGCGTAGGGTATGGGTTAGGGTTAGGGTTAGGGTTAGTGTTAGGGTTAGGGCTCGGTTTAGGGTACGGGTTAGGATTAGGGTACGTGTTAGGGTTAGGGTAGGGGATAGGGTTAGGGTACGCGTTAGGGTTAGGGTAGTTATTAAACCTATCCCACACTCTAGATACCCCTTAGCACGTAAAGGAATATTATTTGGGGGTCCAGCCATGGAGAAGAGTTTAGACACTAGGATAAGATAAGGAACACACCCATTATAAAGAAATCACATTAGGATTCTCTTTTTAAGCTGTTCCTTAAAACACTACTGCTTAGGAAATCTATTGGAGGCAGAAGCAGTCAAGGGTAGCCTAGGGTTAGGGTTAGGCTTAGGGTACGGCTTAGGGTACGGCTTAGGGTACGGGTTTGGGGAGGGCTTCGGGTACGGCGTAGGGTATGGGTTAGGGTTAGGGTTAGGGTTAGTGTTAGGGTTAGGGCTCGGCTTAGGGTATTGGTTAGGTTTAGGGTACGTGTTAGGGTTAGGGTAGGGGTTAGGGTTAGGGTACGCGTTAGTGTTAGGGTAGTTATTAAACCTATCCCAATCTCTAGATACCCCTTAGCACGTAAAGGAATATTATTTGGAGGTCCAGCCATGGAGAAGAGTTTAGACACTAGGATAAAATAAGGAACACACCCATTATAAAGAAATCACATTAGGATTCTCTTTTTAAGCTGTTCCTTAAAACACTAGTGCTTAGGAAATCTATTGGAGGCAGAAGCAGTCAAGGGTAGCCTAGGGTTAGGGTTAGGCTTAGGGTACGGCTTAGGGTACGGGTTCGGGGATGGCTTCGGGTACGGCGTAGGGTATGGGTTAGGGTTAGGGTTAGGGTTAGTGTTAGGGTTAGGGCTCGGTTTAGGGTATTGGTTAGGATTAGGGTACGTGTTAGGGTTAGGGTAGGGGTTAGGGTTAGGGTACGCGTTAGTGTTAGGGTAGTTATTAAAGCTATCCCACTCTCTAGATACCCCTTAGCACGTAAAGGAATATTATTTGGAGGTCCAGCCATGGAGAAGAATTTAGACACTAGGATAAGATAAGGAACACACCCATCATAAACAAATCACATTCGGATTCTCTTTTTAAGCTGTTCCTTAAAACACTAGTGCTTAGGAAATCTATTGGAGGCAGAAGCATTCAAGGGTAGCCTAGGTTTAGGGTTAGGCTTAGGGTTAGGCTTAGGGTACGGCTTAGGGTACGGGTTCGGGGAGGGCTTCTGGTACGGCGTAGGGTATGGGTTAGGGTTAGGGTTAGGGTTTGTGTTAGGGTTAGGGCTCGGTTTAGGGTATTGGTTAGGATTAGGGTACGTGTTAGCGATAGGGAAGGGGTTAGGGTTAGGGTACGCGTTAGTGATAGGGTAATTATTAAACCTAACCCACTCTCTAGATACCCCTTAGCACGTAAAGGAATATTATTTGGAGGTCCAGCCATGGAGAAGAGTTTACACACTAGGATAAGATAAGGAACACACCCATTATAAAGAAATCACATTAGGATTCTCTTTTTAAGCTGTTCCTTAAAACACTAGTGCTTAGGAAATCTATTGGAGGCAGAAGAAGTCAAGGGTAGCCTAGGGTTAGGGTTAGGCTTAGGGTACGGCTTAGGGTAAGGCTTAGGGTACGGGTTCGGTGAGGGCTTCGGGTACGGCGTAGGGTATGGGTTAGGGTTAGGGTTAGGGTTAGTGTTAGGGTTAGGGCTCGGTTTAGGGTACGGGTAAGGATTAGGGTAGGGGATAGGGTTAGGGTACGCGTTAGGGTTAGGGTAGTTATTAAACCTATCCCACTCTCTAGATACCCCTTAGCACGTAAAGGAATATTATTTGGGGGTCCAGCCATGGAGAAGAGTTTAGACACTAGGATAAGATAAGGAACACACCCATTATAAAGAAATCACATTAGGATTCTCTTTTTAAGCTGTTCCTTAAAACACTACTGCTTAGGAAATCTATTGGAGGCAGAAGCAGTCAAGGGTAGCCTAGGGTTAGGGTTAGGCTTAGGGTACGGCTTAGGGTACGGCTTAGGGTACGGGTTTGGGGAGGGCTTCGGGTACGGCGTAGGGTATGGGTTAGGGTTAGGGTTAGTGTTAGGGTTAGGGCTCGGTATAGGGTATTGGTTAGGATTAGGGTACGTGTTAGGGTTAGGGTAGTGGTTAGGGTTAGGGTACGCGTTAGTGTTAGGGTAGTTATTAAACCTATCCCAATCTCTAGATACCCCTTAGCACGTAAAGGAATATTATTTGGAGGTCCAGCCATGGAGAAGAGTTTAGACACTAGGATAAGATAAGGAACACACCCATTATAAAGAAATCACATTAGGATTCTCTTTTTAAGCTGTTCCTTAAAACACTAGTGCTTAGGAAATCTATTGGAGGCAGAAGCAGTCAAGGGTAGCCTAGGGTTAGGGTTAGGCTTAGGGTTAGGCTTAGGGTACGGCTTAGGGTACGGGTTCGGGGAGGGCTTCTGGTATGGCGTAGGGTATGGGTTAGGGTTAGGGTTAGGGTTAGTGTTAGGGTTAGGGCTCGGTTTAGGGTATTGGTTAGGATTAGGGTACGTGTTAGCGATAGGGTAGGGGTTAGGGTTAGGGTAGGCGTTAGTGTTAGGGTAGTTATTAAACCTAACCCACTCTCTAGATACCCCTTAGCACGTAAAGGAATATTATTTGGAGGTCCAGCCATGGAGAAGAGTTTAGACACTAGGATAAGATAAGGAACACACCCATTATAAAGAAATCACATTAGGATTCGCTTTTTAAGCTGTTCCTTAAAACACTAGTGCTTAGGAAATCTATTGGAGGCAGAAGCAGTCAAGGGTAGCCTAGGGTTAGGGTTAGGCTTAGGGTTAGGCTTAGGGTACGGCTTAGGGTCCGGGTTCGGGGAGGGCTTCTGGTACGGCGTAGGGTATGGGTTAGGGTTAGGGTTAAGGTTAGTGTTAGGGTTAGGGCTCGGTATAGGGTATTGGTTAGGATTAGGGTACGTGTTAGGGTTAGGGTAGGGTTTAGGGTTAGGGTACGCGCTAGTGTTAGGGTAGTTATTAAACCTAACCCACTCTCTAGATACCACTTTGCACGTAAAGGAATATTATTTGGAGGTCCAGCCATGGAGAAGAGTTTAGACACTAGGATAAGATAAGGAACACACCCATTATAAAGAAATCACATTAGGATTCTCTTTTTAAGCTGTTCCTTAAAACACTAGTGCTTAGAAAATCTATTGGAGGCAGAAGCAATCAAGGGTAGCCTAGGGTTAGGGTTAGGCTTAGGGTACGGCTTAGGGTACGGCTTAGGGTACCGGTTCGGGGAGGGCTTCGGGTACGGCGTAGAGTATGGGTTAGGGTTGGGTTAGGGTTAGTGTTAGGGTTAGGGCTCGGCTTAGGGTATTGGTTAGGATTAGGGTACGTGTTAGGGTTAGGGTAGGGGTTAGGTTTAGGGTACGCGTTAGTGTTAGGGTAGTTATTAAACCTATCCCAGTCTCTAGATACCCCTTAGCACGTAAAGGAATATTATTTGGAGGTCCAGCCATGGAGAAGAGTTTAGACACTAGGATAAGATAAGGAACACACCCATTATAAAGAAATCACATTAGGATTCTCTTTTTAAGCTGTTCCTTAAAACACTAGTGCTTAGGAAATCTATTGGAGGCAGAAGCAGTCAAGGGTAGCCTAGGGTTAGGGTTAGGCTTAGGGTACGGCTTAGGGTACGGGTTCGGGGATGGCTTCGGGTACGGCGTAGGGTATGGGTTAGGGTTAGTGTTAGGGTTAGGGCTCGGTTTAGGGTATTGGTTAGGATTAGGGTACGTGTTAGGGTTAGGGTAGGGGTTAGGGTTAGGGTACGCATTAGTGTTAGGGTAGTTATTAAAGCTATCCCACTCTCTAGATACCCCTTAGCACGTAAAGGAATATTATTTGGAGGTCCAGCCATGGAGAAGAATTTAGACACTAGGATAAGATAAGGAACACACCCATCATAAACAAATCACATTAGGATTCTCTTTTTAAGCTGTTCCTTAAAACACTAGTGCTTAGGAAATCTATTGGAGGCAGAAGCATTCAAGGGTAGCCTAGGTTTAGGGTTAGGCTTAGGGTTAGGCTTAGGGTACGGCTTAGGGTACGGGTTCGGGGAGGGCTTCTGGTACGGCGTAGGGTATGGGTTAGGGTTAGGGTTAGGGTTAGTGTTAGGGTTAGGGCTCGGTTTAGGGTATTGGTTAGGATTAGGGTAAGTGATAGCGATAGGGTAGGGGTTAGGTTTAGGGTAGGCGTTAGTGTTAGGGTAGTTATTAAAACTAACCCACTCTCTAGATACCCCTTAGCACGTAAAGGAATATTATTTGGAGGTCCAGCCATGGAGAAGAGTTTAGACACTAGGATAAGATAAGGAACACACCCATTATAAAGAAATCACATTAGGATTCTCTTTTTAAGCTGTTCCTTAAAACAATAGTGCTTAGGAAATCTATTGGAGGCAGAAGCAGTCAAGGGTAGCCTAGGTTTATGGTTAGGCTTAGGGTTAGGCTTAGGGTACGGCTTAGGGTACGGGTTCGGGGAGGGCTTCTGGTACGGCGTAGGGTATGGGTTAGGGTTAGGGTTAGTGTTAGGGTTAGGGCTCGGTATAGGGTATTGGTTAGGATTAGGGTACGTGTTAGGGTTAGGGTAGGGTTTAGGGTTAGGGTACGCGTTAGTGTTAGGGTAGTTATTAAACCTAACCCACTCTCTAGATACCCCTTAGCACGTAAAGGAATATTATTTGGAGGTCCAGCCATGGAGAAGAGTTTAGACACTAGGATAAGATAAGGAACACACCCATTATAAAGAAATCACATTAGGATTCTCTTTTTAATCTGTTCCTTAAAACACTAGTGCTTAGAAAATCTATTGGAGGCAGAAGCAGTCAAGGGTAGCCTAGGGTTAGGGTTAGGCTTAGGGTACGGCTTAGGGTACGGCTTAGGGTACCGGTTCGGGGAGGGCTTCGGGTACGGCGTAGGGTATGGGTTAGGGTTAGGGTTAGGGTTAGTGTTAGGGTTAGGGCTCGGTTTAGGGTATTGGTTAGGATTAGGGTACGTGTTAGGGTTAGGGTAGTGGTTAGGGTTAGGGTACGCGTTAGTGTTAGGGTAGTTATTAAACCTATCCCAGTCTCTAGATACCCCTTAGCACGTAAAGGAATATTATTTGGAGGTCCAGCCATGGAGAAGAGTTTAGACACTAGGATAAGATAAGGAACACACCCATTATAAAGAAATCACATTAGGATTCTCTTTTTAAGCTGTTCCTTAAAACACTAGTGCTTAGGAAATCTATTGGAGGCAGAAGCAGTCAAGGGTAGCCTAGGGTTAGGGTTAGGCTTAGGGTACGGCTTAGGGTATGGCTTAGGGTACGGGTTCGGGGAGGGCTTCGGGTATGGCGTAGGGTATGGGTTAGGGTTAGGGTTAGGGTTAGTGTTAGGGTTAGGGCTCGGTTTAGGGTACGGGTTAGGATTAGGGTACGTGTTAGGGTTAGGGTAGGGGATAGGGTTAGGGTACGCGTTAGTGTTAGGGTAGTTATTAAACCTATCCCACACTCTAGATACCCCTTAGCACGTAAAGGAATATTATTTGGGGGTCCAGCCATGGAGAAGAGTTTAGACACTAGGATAAGATAAGGAACACACCCATTATAAAGAAATCACATTAGGATTCTCTTTTTAAGCTGTTCCTTAAAACACTACTGCTTAGGAAATCTATTGGAGGCAGAAGCAGTCAAGGGTAGCCTAGGGTTAGGGTTAGGCTTAGGGTACGGCTTAGGGTACGGCTTAGGGTACGGGTTTGGGGAGGGCTTCGGGTACGGCGTAGGGTATGGGTTAGGGTTAGGGTTAGGGTTAGTGTTAGGGTTAGGGCTCGGCTTAGGGTATTGGTTAGGATTAGGGTACGTGTTAGGGTTAGGGTAGGGGTTAGGGTTAGGGTACGCGTTAGTGTTAGGGTAGTTATTAAACCTATCCCAATCTCTAGATACCCCTTAGCACGTAAAGGAATATTATTTGGAGGTCCAGCCATGGAGAAGAGTTTAGACACTAGGATAAGATAAGGAACACACCCATTATAAAGAAATCACATTAGGATTCTCTTTTTAAGCTGTTCCTTAAAACACTAGTGCTTAGGAAATCTATTGGAGGCAGAAGCAGTCAAGGGTAGCCTAGGGTTAGGGTTAGGCTTAGGGTACGGCTTAGGGTACGGGTTCGGGGATGGCTTCGGGTACGGCGTAGGGTATGGGTTAGGGTTAGTGTTAGGGTTAGGGCTCGGTTTAGGGTATTGGTTAGGATTAGGGTACGTGTTAGGGTTAGGGTAGGGGTTAGGGTTAGGGTACGCATTAGTGTTAGGGTAGTTATTAAAGCTATCCCACTCTAGATACCCCTTAGCACGTAAAGGAATATTATTTGGAGGTCCAGCCATGGAGAAGAATTTAGACACTAGGATAAGATAAGGAACACACCCATCATAAACAAATCACATTAGGATTCTCTTTTTAAGCTGTTCCTTAAAACACTAGTGCTTAGGAAATCTATTGGAGGCAGAAGCATTCAAGGGTAGCCTAGGTTTAGGGTTAGGCTTAGGGTTAGGCTTAGGGTACGGCTTAGGGTACGGGTTCGGGGAGGGCTTCTGGTACGGCGTAGGGTATGGGTTAGGGTTAGGGTTAGGGTTAGTGTTAGGGTTAGGGCTCGGTTTAGGGTATTGGTTAGGATTAGGGTACGTGATAGCGATAGGGTAGGGGTTAGGTTTAGGGTACGCGTTAGTGTTAGGGTAGTTATTAAACCTAACCCACTCTCTAGATACCCCTTAGCACGTAAAGGAATATTATTTGGAGGTCCAGCCATGGAGAAGAGTTTAGACACTAGGATAAGATAAGGAACACACCCATTATAAAGAAATCACATTAGGATTCTCTTTTTAAGCTGTTCCTTAAAACACTAGTGCTTAGGAAATCTATTGGAGGCAGAAGCAGTCAAGGGTAGCCTAGGTTTAGGGTTAGGCTTAGGGTTAGGCTTAGGGTACGGCTTAGGGTACGGGTTCGGGGATGGCTTCGGGTACGGCGTAGGGTATGGGTTAGGGTTAGTGTTAGGGTTAGGGCTCGGTTTAGGGTATTGGTTAGGATTAGGGTACGTGTTAGGGTTAGGGTAGGGGTTAGGGTTAGGGTACGCATTAGTGTTAGGGTAGTTATTAAAGCTATCCCACTCTCTAGATACCCCTTAGCACGTAAAGGAATATTATTTGGAGGTCCAGCCATGGAGAAGAATTTAGACACTAGGATAAGATAAGGAACACACCCATCATAAACAAATCACATTAGGATTCTCTTTTTAAGCTGTTCCTTAAAACACTAGTGCTTAGAAAATCTATTGGAGGCAGAAGCAGTCAAGGGTAGCCTAGGGTTAGGGTTAGGCTTAGGGTACGGCTTAGGGTACGGCTTAGGGTACGGGTTCGGGGAGGGCTTCGGGTACGGCGTAGGGTATGGGTTAGGGTTGGGTTAGGGTTAGTGTTAGGGTTAGGGCTCGGTTTAGGGTATTGGTTAGGATTAGGGTACGTGTTAGGGTTAGGGTAGTGGTTAGGGTTAGGGTACGCGTTAGTGTTAGGGTAGTTATTAAACCTATCCCAGTCTCTAGATACCCCTTAGCACGTAAAGGAATATTATTTGGAGGTCCAGCCATGGAGAAGAGTTTAGACACTAGGATAAGATAAGGAACACACCCATTATAAAGAAATCACATTAGGATTCTCTTTTTAAGCTGTTCCTTAAAACACTAGTGCTTAGGAAATCTATTGGAGGCAGAAGCAGTCAAGGGTAGCCTAGGGTTAGGGTTAGGCTTAGGGTACAGCTTAGGGTATGGCTTAGGGTACGGGTTCGGGGAGGGCTTCGGGTATGGCGTAGGGTATGGGTTAGGGTTAGGGTTAGGGTTAGTGTTAGGGTTAGGGCTCGGTTTAGGGTACGGGTTAGGATTAGGGTACGTGTTAGGGTTAGGGTAGGGGATAGGGTTAGGGTACGCGTTAGGGTTAGGGTAGTTATTAAACCTATCCCACACTCTAGATACCCCTTAGCACGTAAAGGAATATTATTTGGGGGTCCAGCCATGGAGAAGAGTTTAGACACTAGGATAAGATAAGGAACACACCCATTATAAAGAAATCACATTAGGATTCTC
Organism: Balaenoptera physalus; assembly: GCF_965194825.1. NCBI lineage: Eukaryota > Metazoa > Chordata > Mammalia > Artiodactyla > Balaenopteridae > Balaenoptera > Balaenoptera physalus. The sequence goes on along the minus strand of NW_028124073.1, from coordinate 14,218 downwards.
TTTTTAAGCTGTTCCTTAAAACACTAGTGCTTAAGAAATCTATTGGAGGCAGAAGCAGTCAAGGGTAGCCTAGGGTTAGGGTTAGGCTTAGGGTACGGCTTAGGGTACGGCTTAGGGTACGGGTTTGGGGAGGGCTTCGGGTACGGCGTAGGGTATGGGTTAGGGTTAGGGTTAGGGTTAGTGTTAGGGTTAGGGCTCGCCTTAGGGTATTGGTTAGGATTAGGGTACGTGTTAGGGTTAGGGTAGGGGTTAGGGTTAGGGTACGCGTTAGTGTTAGGGTAGTTATTAAACCTATCCCAATCTCTAGATACCCCTTAGCACGTAAAGGAATATTATTTGGAGGTCCAGCCATGGAGAAGAGTTTAGACACTAGGATAAGATAAGGAACACACCCATTATAAAGAAATCACATTAGGATTCTCTTTTTAAGCTGTTCCTTAAAACACTAGTGCTTAGGAAATCTATTGGAGGCAGAAGCAGTCAAGGGTAGCCTAGGGTTAGGGTTAGGCTTAGGGTTAGGCTTAGGGTACGGCTTAGGGTACGGGTTCGGGGAGGGCTTCTGGTATGGCGTAGGGTATGGGTTAGGGTTAGGGTTAGGGTTAGTGTTAGGGTTAGGGCTCGGTTTAGGGTATTGGTTAGGATTAGGGTACGTGTTAGCGATAGGGTAGGGGTTAGGGTTAGGGTAGGCGTTAGTGTTAGGGTAGTTATTAAACCTAACCCACTCTCTAGATACCCCTTAGCACGTAAAGGAATATTATTTGGAGGTCCAGCCATGGAGAAGAGTTTAGACACTAGGATAAGATAAGGAACACACCCATTATAAAGAAATCACATTAGGATTCGCTTTTTAAGCTGTTCCTTAAAACACTAGTGCTTAGGAAATCTATTGGAGGCAGAAGCAGTCAAGGGTAGCCTAGGGTTAGGGTTAGGCTTAGGGTTAGGCTTAGGGTACGGCTTAGGGTCCGGGTTCGGGGAGGGCTTCTGGTACGGCGTAGGGTATGGGTTAGGGTTAGGGTTAAGGTTAGTGTTAGGGTTAGGGCTCGGTATAGGGTATTGGTTAGGATTAGGGTACGTGTTAGGGTTAGGGTAGGGTTTAGGGTTAGGGTACGCGCTAGTGTTAGGGTAGTTATTAAACCTAACCCACTCTCTAGATACCACTTTGCACGTAAAGGAATATTATTTGGAGGTCCAGCCATGGAGAAGAGTTTAGACACTAGGATAAGATAAGGAACACACCCATTATAAAGAAATCACATTAGGATTCTCTTTTTAAGCTGTTCCTTAAAACACTAGTGCTTAGAAAATCTATTGGAGGCAGAAGCAGTCAAGGGTAGCCTAGGGTTAGGGTTAGGCTTAGGGTACGGCTTAGGGTACGGCTTAGGGTACCGGTTCGGGGAGGGCTTCGGGTACGGCGTAGAGTATGGGTTAGGGTTGGGTTAGGGTTAGTGTTAGGGTTAGGGCTCGGCTTAGGGTATTGGTTAGGATTAGGGTACGTGTTAGGGTTAGGGTAGGGGTTAGGTTTAGGGTACGCGTTAGTGTTAGGGTAGTTATTAAACCTATCCCAGTCTCTAGATACCCCTTAGCACGTAAAGGAATATTATTTGGAGGTCCAGCCATGGAGAAGAGTTTAGACACTAGGATAAGATAAGGAACACACCCATTATAAAGAAATCACATTAGGATTCTCTTTTTAAGCTGTTCCTTAAAACACTAGTGCTTAGGAAATCTATTGGAGGCAGAAGCAGTCAAGGGTAGCCTAGGGTTAGGGTTAGGCTTAGGGTACGGCTTAGGGTACGGGTTCGGGGATGGCTTCGGGTACGGCGTAGGGTATGGGTTAGGGTTAGTGTTAGGGTTAGGGCTCGGTTTAGGGTATTGGTTAGGATTAGGGTACGTGTTAGGGTTAGGGTAGGGGTTAGGGTTAGGGTACGCATTAGTGTTAGGGTAGTTATTAAAGCTATCCCACTCTCTAGATACCCCTTAGCACGGAAAGGAATATTATTTGGAGGTCCAGCCATGGAGAAGAATTTAGACACTAGGATAAGATAAGGAACACACCCATCATAAACAAATCACATTAGGATTCTCTTTTTAAGCTGTTCCTTAAAACACTAGTGCTTAGGAAATCTATTGGAGGCAGAAGCATTCAAGGGTAGCCTAGGTTTAGGGTTAGGCTTAGGGTTAGGCTTAGGGTACGGCTTAGGGTACGGGTTCGGGGAGGGCTTCTGGTACGGCGTAGGGTATGGGTTAGGGTTAGGGTTAGGGTTAGTGTTAGGGTTAGGGCTCGGTTTAGGGTATTGGTTAGGATTAGGGTACGTGATAGCGATAGGGTAGGGGTTAGGTTTAGGGTAGGCGTTAGTGTTAGGGTAGTTATTAAACCTAACCCACTCTCTAGATACCCCTTAGCACGTAAAGGAATATTATTTGGAGGTCCAGCCATGGAGAAGAGTTTAGACACTAGGATAAGATAAGGAACACACCCATTATAAAGAAATCACATTAGGATTCTCTTTTTAAGCTGTTCCTTAAAACACTAGTGCTTAGGAAATCTATTGGAGGCAGAAGCAGTCAAGGGTAGCCTAGGTTTATGGTTAGGCTTAGGGTTAGGCTTAGGGTACGGCTTAGGGTACGGGTTCGGGGAGGGCTTCTGGTACGGCGTAGGGTATGGGTTAGGGTTAGGGTTAGTGTTAGGGTTAGGGCTCGGTATAGGGTATTGGTTAGGATTAGGGTACGTGTTAGGGTTAGGGTAGGGTTTAGGGTTAGGGTACGCGTTAGTGTTAGGGTAGTTATTAAACCTAACCCACTCTCTAGATACCCCTTAGCACGTAAAGGAATATTATTTGGAGGTCCAGCCATGGAGAAGAGTTTAGACACTAGGATAAGATAAGGAACACACCCATTATAAATAAATCACATTAGGATTCTCTTTTTAATCTGTTCCTTAAAACACTAGTGCTTAGAAAATCTATTGGAGGCAGAAGCAGTCAAGGGTAGCCTAGGGTTAGGGTTAGGCTTAGGGTACGGCTTAGGGTACGGCTTAGGGTACCGGTTCGGGGAGGGCTTCGGGTACGGCGTAGGGTATGGGTTAGGGTTAGGGTTAGGGTTAGTGTTAGGGTTAGGGCTCGGTTTAGGGTATTGGTTAGGATTAGGGTACGTGTTAGGGTTAGGGTAGTGGTTAGGGTTAGGGTACGCGTTAGTGATAGGGTAGTTATTAAACCTATCCCAGTCTCTAGATACCCCTTAGCACGTAAAGGAATATTATTTGGAGGTCCAGCCATGGAGAAGAGTTTAGACACTAGGATAAGATAAGGAACACACCCATTATAAAGAAATCACATTAGGATTCTCTTTTTAAGCTGTTCCTTAAAACACTAGTGCTTAGGAAATCTATTGGAGGCAGAAGCAGTCAAGGGTAGCCTAGGGTTAGGGTTAGGCTTAGGGTACGGCTTAGGGTATGGCTTAGGGTACGGGTTCGGGGAGGGCTTCGGGTATGGCGTAGGGTATGGGTTAGGGTTAGGGTTAGGGTTAGTGTTAGGGTTAGGGCTCGGTTTAGGGTACGGGTTAGGATTAGGGTACGTGTTAGGGTTAGGGTAGGGGATAGGGTTAGGGTACGCGTTAGGGTTAGGGTAGTTATTAAACCTATCCCACACTCTAGATACCCCTTAGCACGTAAAGGAATATTATTTGGGGGTCCAGCCATGGAGAAGAGTTTAGACACTAGGATAAGATAAGGAACACACCCATTATAAAGAAATCACATTAGGATTCTCTTTTTAAGCTGTTCCTTAAAACACTACTGCTTAGGAAATCTATTGGAGGCAGAAGCAGTCAAGGGTAGCCTAGGGTTAGGGTTAGGCTTAGGGTACGGCTTAGGGTACGGCTTAGGGTACGGGTTTGGGGAGGGCTTCGGGTACGGCGTAGGGTATGGGTTAGGGTTAGGGTTAGGGTTAGTGTTAGGGTTAGGGCTCGGCTTAGGGTATTGGTTAGGTTTAGGGTACGTGTTAGGGTTAGGGTAGGGGTTAGGGTTAGGGTACGCGTTAGTGTTAGGGTAGTTATTAAACCTATCCCAATCTCTAGATACCCCTTAGCACGTAAAGGAATATTATTTGGAGGTCCAGCCATGGAGAAGAGTTTAGACACTAGGATAAAATAAGGAACACACCCATTATAAAGAAATCACATTAGGATTCTCTTTTTAAGCTGTTCCTTAAAACACTAGTGCTTAGGAAATCTATTGGAGGCAGAAGCAGTCAAGGGTAGCCTAGGGTTAGGGTTAGGCTTAGGGTACGGCTTAGGGTACGGGTTCGGGGATGGCTTCGGGTACGGCGTAGGGTATGGGTTAGGGTTAGGGTTAGGGTTAGTGTTAGGGTTAGGGCTCGGTTTAGGGTATTGGTTAGGATTAGGGTACGTGTTAGGGTTAGGGTAGGGGTTAGGGTTAGGGTACGCGTTAGTGTTAGGGTAGTTATTAAAGCTATCCCACTCTCTAGATACCCCTTAGCACGTAAAGGAATATTATTTGGAGGTCCAGCCATGGAGAAGAATTTAGACACTAGGATAAGATTAGGAACACACCCATCATAAACAAATCACATTCGGATTCTCTTTTTAAGCTGTTCCTTAAAACACTAGTGCTTAGGAAATCTATTGGAGGCAGAAGCATTCAAGGGTAGCCTAGGTTTAGGGTTAGGCTTAGGGTTAGGCTTAGGGTACGGCTTAGGGTACGGGTTCGGGGAGGGCTTCTGGTACGGCGTAGGGTATGGGTTAGGGTTAGGGTTAGGGTTTGTGTTAGGGTTAGGGCTCGGTTTAGGGTATTGGTTAGGATTAGGGTACGTGTTAGCGATAGGGAAGGGGTTAGGGTTAGGGTACGCGTTAGTGATAGGGTAATTATTAAACCTAACCCACTCTCTAGATACCCCTTAGCACGTAAAGGAATATTATTTGGAGGTCCAGCCATGGAGAAGAGTTTACACACTAGGATAAGATAAGGAACACACCCATTATAAAGAAATCACATTAGGATTCTCTTTTTAAGCTGTTCCTTAAAACACTAGTGCTTAGGAAATCTATTGGAGGCAGAAGAAGTCAAGGGTAGCCTAGGGTTAGGGTTAGGCTTAGGGTACGGCTTAGGGTAAGGCTTAGGGTACGGGTTCGGTGAGGGCTTCGGGTACGGCGTAGGGTATGGGTTAGGGTTAGGGTTAGGGTTAGTGTTAGGGTTAGGGCTCGGTTTAGGGTACGGGTTAGGATTAGGGTAGGGGATAGGGTTAGGGTACGCGTTAGGGTTAGGGTAGTTATTAAACCTATCCCACTCTCTAGATACCCCTTAGCACGTAAAGGAATATTATTTGGGGGTCCAGCCATGGAGAAGAGTTTAGACACTAGGATAAGATAAGGAACACACCCATCATAAACAAATCACATTAGAATTCTCTTTTTAAGCTGTTCCTTAAAACACTAGTGCTTAGGAAATCTATTGGAGGCAGAAGCATTCAAGGGTAGCCTAGGTTTAGGGTTAGGCTTAGGGTTAGGCTTAGGGTACGGCTTAGGGTACGGGTTCGGGGAGGGCTTCTGGTACGGCGTAGGGTATGGGTTAGTGTTAGGGTTAGGGTTAGTGTTAGGGTTAGGGCTCGGTTTAGGGTATTGGTTAGGATTAGGGTACGTGTTAGCGATAGGGTAGGGGTTAGGTTTAGGGTACGCGTTAGTGTTAGGGTAGTTATTAAACCTAACCCACTCTCTAGATACCCCTTAGCACGTAAAGGAATATTATTTGGAGGTCCAGCCATGGAGAAGAGTTTAGACACTAGGATAAGATAAGGAACACACCCATTATAAAGAAATCACATTAGGATTCTCTTTTTAAGCTGTTCCTTAAAACACTAGTGCTTAGGAAATCTATTGGAGGCAGAAGCAGTCAAGGGTAGCCTAGGGTTAGGGTTAGGCTTAGGGTTAGGCTTAGGGTACGGCTTAGGGTACGGGTTCGGGGAGGGCTTCTGGTACGGCGTAGGGTATGGGTTAGGGTTAGGGTTAGTGTTAGGGTTAGGGCTCGGTATAGGGTATTGGTTAGGATTAGGGTACGTGTTAGGGTTAGGGTAGGGTTTAGGGTTAGGGTACGCGTTAGTGTTAGGGTAGTTATTAAACCTAACCCACTCTCTAGATACCCCTTAGCACGTAAAGGAATATTATTTGGAGGTCCAGCCATGGAGAAGAGTTTAGACACTAGGATAAGATAAGGAACACACCCATTATAAATAAATCACATTAGGATTCTCTTTTTAAGCTGTTCCTTAAAACACTAGTGCTTAGAAAATCTATTGGAGGCAGAAGCAGTCAAGGGTAGCCTAGGGTTAGGGTTAGGCTTAGGGTACGGCTTAGGGTACGGCTTAGGGTACCGGTTCGGGGAGGGCTTCGGGTACGGCGTAGAGTATGGGTTAGGGTTGGGTTAGGGTTAGTGTTAGGGTTAGGGCTCGGCTTAGGGTATTGGTTAGGATTAGGGTACGTGTTAGGGTTAGGGTAGGGGTTAGGTTTAGGGTACGCGTTAGTGTTAGGGTAGTTATTAAACCTATCCCAGTCTCTAGATACCCCTTAGCACGTAAAGGAATATTATTTGGAGGTCCAGCCATGGAGAAGAGTTTAGACACTAGGATAAGATAAGGAACACACCCATTATAAAGAAATCACATTAGGATTCTCTTTTTAAGCTGTTCCTTAAAACACTAGTGCTTAGGAAATCTATTGGAGGCAGAAGCAGTCAAGGGTAGCCTAGGGTTAGGGTTAGGCTTAGGGTACGGCTTAGGGTACGGGTTCGGGGATGGCTTCGGGTACGGCGTAGGGTATGGGTTAGGGTTAGGGTTAGGGTTAGTGTTAGGGTTAGGGCTCGGTTTAGGGTATTGGTTAGGATTAGGGTACGTGTTAGGGTTAGGGTAGTGGTTAGGGTTAGGGTACGCGTTAGTGTTAGGGTAGTTATTAAACCTATCCCAGTCTCTAGATACCCCTTAGCACGTAAAGGAATATTATTTGGAGGTCCAGCCATGGAGAAGAGTTTAGACACTAGGATAAGATAAGGAACACACCCATTATAAAGAAATCACATTAGGATTCTCTTTTTAAGCTGTTCCTTAAAACACTAGTGCTTAGGAAATCTATTGGAGGCAGAAGCAGTCAAGGGTAGCCTAGGGTTAGGGTTAGGCTTAGGGTACGGCTTAGGGTATGGCTTAGGGTACGGGTTCGGGGAGGGCTTCGGGTATGGCGTAGGGTATGGGTTAGGGTTAGGGTTAGGGTTAGTGTTAGGGTTAGGGCTCGGTTTAGGGTACGGGTTAGGATTAGGGTACGTGTTAGGGTTAGGGTAGGGGATAGGGTTAGGGTACGCGTTAGGGTTAGGGTAGTTATTAAACCTATCCCACACTCTAGATACCCCTTAGCACGTAAAGGAATATTATTTGGGGGTCCAGCCATGGAGAAGAGTTTAGACAGTAGGATAAGATAAGGAACACACCCATTATAAAGAAATCACATTAGGATTCTCTTTTTAAGCTGTTCCTTAAAACACTACTGCTTAGGAAATCTATTGGAGGCAGAAGCAGTCAAGGGTAGCCTAGGGTTAGGGTTAGGCTTAGGGTACGGCTTAGGGTACGGCTTAGGGTACGGGTTTGGGGAGGGCTTCGGGTACGGCGTAGGGTATGGGTTAGGGTTAGGGTTAGGGTTAGTGTTAGGGTTAGGGCTCGGCTTAGGGTATTGGTTAGGTTTAGGGTACGTGTTAGGGTTAGGGTAGGGGTTAGGGTTAGGGTACGCGTTAGTGTTAGGGTAGTTATTAAACCTATCCCAATCTCTAGATACCCCTTAGCACGTAAAGGAATATTATTTGGAGGTCCAGCCATGGAGAAGAGTTTAGACACTAGGATAAAATAAGGAACACACCCATTATAAAGAAATCACATTAGGATTCTCTTTTTAAGCTGTTCCTTAAAACACTAGTGCTTAGGAAATCTATTGGAGGCAGAAGCAGTCAAGGGTAGCCTAGGGTTAGGGTTAGGCTTAGGGTACGGCTTAGGGTACGGGTTCGGGGATGGCTTCGGGTACGGCGTAGGGTATGGGTTAGGGTTAGGGTTAGGGTTAGTGTTAGGGTTAGGGCTCGGTTTAGGGTATTGGTTAGGATTAGGGTACGTGTTAGGGTTAGGGTAGGGGTTAGGGTTAGGGTACGCGTTAGTGTTAGGGTAGTTATTAAAGCTATCCCACTCTCTAGATACCCCTTAGCACGTAAAGGAATATTATTTGGAGGTCCAGCCATGGAGAAGAATTTAGACACTAGGATAAGATTAGGAACACACCCATCATAAACAAATCACATTCGGATTCTCTTTTTAAGCTGTTCCTTAAAACACTAGTGCTTAGGAAATCTATTGGAGGCAGAAGCATTCAAGGGTAGCCTAGGTTTAGGGTTAGGCTTAGGGTTAGGCTTAGGGTACGGCTTAGGGTACGGGTTCGGGGAGGGCTTCTGGTACGGCGTAGGGTATGGGTTAGGGTTAGGGTTAGGGTTTGTGTTAGGGTTAGGGCTCGGTTTAGGGTATTGGTTAGGATTAGGGTACGTGTTAGCGATAGGGAAGGGGTTAGGGTTAGGGTACGCGTTAGTGATAGGGTAATTATTAAACCTAACCCACTCTCTAGATACCCCTTAGCACGTAAAGGAATATTATTTGGAGGTCCAGCCATGGAGAAGAGTTTACACACTAGGATAAGATAAGGAACACACCCATTATAAAGAAATCACATTAGGATTCTCTTTTTAAGCTGTTCCTTAAAACACTAGTGCTTAGGAAATCTATTGGAGGCAGAAGAAGTCAAGGGTAGCCTAGGGTTAGGGTTAGGCTTAGGGTACGGCTTAGGGTAAGGCTTAGGGTACGGGTTCGGTGAGGGCTTCGGGTACGGCGTAGGGTATGGGTTAGGGTTAGGGTTAGGGTTAGTGTTAGGGTTAGGGCTCGGTTTAGGGTACGGGTTAGGATTAGGGTAGGGGATAGGGTTAGGGTACGCGTTAGGGTTAGGGTAGTTATTAAACCTATCCCACTCTCTAGATACCCCTTAGCACGTAAAGGAATATTATTTGGGGGTCCAGCCATGGAGAAGAGTTTAGACACTAGGATAAGATAAGGAACACACCCATCATAAACAAATCACATTAGAATTCTCTTTTTAAGCTGTTCCTTAAAACACTAGTGCTTAGGAAATCTATTGGAGGCAGAAGCATTCAAGGGTAGCCTAGGTTTAGGGTTAGGCTTAGGGTTAGGCTTAGGGTACGGCTTAGGGTACGGGTTCGGGGAGGGCTTCTGGTACGGCGTAGGGTATGGGTTAGTGTTAGGGTTAGGGTTAGTGTTAGGGTTAGGGCTCGGTTTAGGGTATTGGTTAGGATTAGGGTACGTGTTAGCGATAGGGTAGGGGTTAGGTTTAGGGTACGCGTTAGTGTTAGGGTAGTTATTAAACCTAACCCACTCTCTAGATACCCCTTAGCACGTAAAGGAATATTATTTGGAGGTCCAGCCATGGAGAAGAGTTTAGACACTAGGATAAGATAAGGAACACACCCATTATAAAGAAATCACATTAGGATTCTCTTTTTAAGCTGTTCCTTAAAACACTAGTGCTTAGGAAATCTATTGGAGGCAGAAGCAGTCAAGGGTAGCCTAGGGTTAGGGTTAGGCTTAGGGTTAGGCTTAGGGTACGGCTTAGGGTATGGGTTCGGGGAGGGCTTCTGGTACGGCGTAGGGTATGGGTTAGGGTTAGGGTTAGTGTTAGGGTTAGGGCTCGGTATAGGGTATTGGTTAGGATTAGGGTACGTGTTAGGGTTAGGGTAGGGTTTAGGGTTAGGGTACGCGTTAGTGTTAGGGTAGTTATTAAACCTAACCCACTCTCTAGATACCCCTTAGCACGTAAAGGAATATTATTTGGAGGTCCAGCCATGGAGAAGAGTTTAGACACTAGGATAAGATAAGGAACACACCCATTATAAATAAATCACATTAGGATTCTCTTTTTAAGCTGTTCCTTAAAACACTAGTGCTTAGAAAATCTATTGGAGGCAGAAGCAGTCAAGGGTAGCCTAGGGTTAGGGTTAGGCTTAGGGTACGGCTTAGGGTACGGCTTAGGGTACCGGTTCGGGGAGGGCTTCGGGTACGGCGTAGAGTATGGGTTAGGGTTGGGTTAGGGTTAGTGTTAGGGTTAGGGCTCGGCTTAGGGTATTGGTTAGGATTAGGGTACGTGTTAGGGTTAGGGTAGGGGTTAGGTTTAGGGTACGCGTTAGTGTTAGGGTAGTTATTAAACCTATCCCAGTCTCTAGATACCCCTTAGCACGTAAAGGAATATTATTTGGAGGTCCAGCCATGGAGAAGAGTTTAGACACTAGGATAAGATAAGGAACACACCCATTATAAAGAAATCACATTAGGATTCTCTTTTTAAGCTGTTCCTTAAAACACTAGTGCTTAGGAAATCTATTGGAGGCAGAAGCAGTCAAGGGTAGCCTAGGGTTAGGGTTAGGCTTAGGGTACGGCTTAGGGTACGGGTTCGGGGATGGCTTCGGGTACGGCGTAGGGTATGGGTTAGGGTTAGGGTTAGGGTTAGTGTTAGGGTTAGGGCTCGGTTTAGGGTATTGGTTAGGATTAGGGTACGTGTTAGGGTTAGGGTAGTGGTTAGGGTTAGGGTACGCGTTAGTGTTAGGGTAGTTATTAAACCTATCCCAGTCTCTAGATACCCCTTAGCACGTAAAGGAATATTATTTGGAGGTCCAGCCATGGAGAAGAGTTTAGACACTAGGATAAGATAAGGAACACACCCATTATAAATAAATCACATTAGGATTCTCTTTTTAATCTGTTCCTTAAAACACTAGTGCTTAGAAAATCTATTGGAGGCAGAAGCAGTCAAGGGTAGCCTAGGGTTAGGGTTAGGCTTAGGGTACGGCTTAGGGTACGGCTTAGGGTACCGGTTCGGGGAGGGCTTCGGGTACGGCGTAGGGTATGGGTTAGGGTTAGGGTTAGGGTTAGTGTTAGGGTTAGGGCTCGGTTTAGGGTATTGGTTAGGATTAGGGTACGTGTTAGGGTTAGGGTAGTGGTTAGGGTTAGGGTACGCGTTAGTGTTAGGGTAGTTATTAAACCTATCCCAGTCTCTAGATACCCCTTAGCACGTAAAGGAATATTATTTGGAGGTCCAGCCATGGAGAAGAGTTTAGACACTAGGATAAGATAAGGAACACACCCATTATAAAGAAATCACATTAGGATTCTCTTTTTAAGCTGTTCCTTAAAACACTAGTGCTTAGGAAATCTATTGGAGGCAGAAGCAGTCAAGGGTAGCCTAGGGTTAGGGTTAGGCTTAGGGTACGGCTTAGGGTATGGCTTAGGGTACGGGTTCGGGGAGGGCTTCGGGTATGGCGTAGGGTATGGGTTAGGGTTAGGGTTAGGGTTAGTGTTAGGGTTAGGGCTCGGTTTAGGGTACGGGTTAGGATTAGGGTACGTGTTAGGGTTAGGGTAGGGGATAGGGTTAGGGTACGCGTTAGGGTTAGGGTAGTTATTAAACCTATCCCACACTCTAGATACCCCTTAGCACGTAAAGGAATATTATTTGGGGGTCCAGCCATGGAGAAGAGTTTAGACACTAGGATAAGATAAGGAACACACCCATTATAAAGAAATCACATTAGGATTCTCTTTTTAAGCTGTTCCTTAAAACACTACTGCTTAGGAAATCTATTGGAGGCAGAAGCAGTCAAGGGTAGCCTAGGGTTAGGGTTAGGCTTAGGGTACGGCTTAGGGTACGGCTTAGGGTACGGGTTTGGGGAGGGCTTCGGGTACGGCGTAGGGTATGGGTTAGGGTTAGGGTTAGGGTTAGTGTTAGGGTTAGGGCTCGGCTTAGGGTATTGGTTAGGTTTAGGGTACGTGTTAGGGTTAGGGTAGGGGTTAGGGTTAGGGTACGCGTTAGTGTTAGGGTAGTTATTAAACCTATCCCAATCTCTAGATACCCCTTAGCACGTAAAGGAATATTATTTGGAGGTCCAGCCATGGAGAAGAGTTTAGACACTAGGATAAAATAAGGAACACACCCATTATAAAGAAATCACATTAGGATTCTCTTTTTAAGCTGTTCCTTAAAACACTAGTGCTTAGGAAATCTATTGGAGGCAGAAGCAGTCAAGGGTAGCCTAGGGTTAGGGTTAGGCTTAGGGTACGGCTTAGGGTACGGGTTCGGGGATGGCTTCGGGTACGGCGTAGGGTATGGGTTAGGGTTAGGGTTAGGGTTAGTGTTAGGGTTAGGGCTCGGTTTAGGGTATTGGTTAGGATTAGGGTACGTGTTAGGGTTAGGGTAGGGGTTAGGGTTAGGGTACGCGTTAGTGTTAGGGTAGTTATTAAAGCTATCCCACTCTCTAGATACCCCTTAGCACGTAAAGGAATATTATTTGGAGGTCCAGCCATGGAGAAGAATTTAGACACTAGGATAAGATTAGGAACACACCCATCATAAACAAATCACATTCGGATTCTCTTTTTAAGCTGTTCCTTAAAACACTAGTGCTTAGGAAATCTATTGGAGGCAGAAGCATTCAAGGGTAGCCTAGGTTTAGGGTTAGGCTTAGGGTTAGGCTTAGGGTACGGCTTAGGGTACGGGTTCGGGGAGGGCTTCTGGTACGGCGTAGGGTATGGGTTAGGGTTAGGGTTAGGGTTTGTGTTAGGGTTAGGGCTCGGTTTAGGGTATTGGTTAGGATTAGGGTACGTGTTAGCGATAGGGAAGGGGTTAGGGTTAGGGTACGCGTTAGTGATAGGGTAATTATTAAACCTAACCCACTCTCTAGATACCCCTTAGCACGTAAAGGAATATTATTTGGAGGTCCAGCCATGGAGAAGAGTTTACACACTAGGATAAGATAAGGAACACACCCATTATAAAGAAATCACATTAGGATTCTCTTTTTAAGCTGTTCCTTAAAACACTAGTGCTTAGGAAATCTATTGGAGGCAGAAGAAGTCAAGGGTAGCCTAGGGTTAGGGTTAGGCTTAGGGTACGGCTTAGGGTAAGGCTTAGGGTACGGGTTCGGTGAGGGCTTCGGGTACGGCGTAGGGTATGGGTTAGGGTTAGGGTTAGGGTTAGTGTTAGGGTTAGGGCTCGGTTTAGGGTACGGGTTAGGATTAGGGTAGGGGATAGGGTTAGGGTACGCGTTAGGGTTAGGGTAGTTATTAAACCTATCCCACTCTCTAGATACCCCTTAGCACGTAAAGGAATATTATTTGGGGGTCCAGCCATGGAGAAGAGTTTAGACACTAGGATAAGATAAGGAACACACCCATCATAAACAAATCACATTAGAATTCTCTTTTTAAGCTGTTCCTTAAAACACTAGTGCTTAGGAAATCTATTGGAGGCAGAAGCATTCAAGGGTAGCCTAGGTTTAGGGTTAGGCTTAGGGTTAGGCTTAGGGTACGGCTTAGGGTACGGGTTCGGGGAGGGCTTCTGGTACGGCGTAGGGTATGGGTTAGTGTTAGGGTTAGGGTTAGTGTTAGGGTTAGGGCTCGGTTTAGGGTATTGGTTAGGATTAGGGTACGTGTTAGCGATAGGGTAGGGGTTAGGTTTAGGGTACGCGTTAGTGTTAGGGTAGTTATTAAACCTAACCCACTCTCTAGATACCCCTTAGCACGTAAAGGAATATTATTTGGAGGTCCAGCCATGGAGAAGAGTTTAGACACTAGGATAAGATAAGGAACACACCCATTATAAAGAAATCACATTAGGATTCTCTTTTTAAGCTGTTCCTTAAAACACTAGTGCTTAGGAAATCTATTGGAGGCAGAAGCAGTCAAGGGTAGCCTAGGGTTAGGGTTAGGCTTAGGGTTAGGCTTAGGGTACGGCTTAGGGTATGGGTTCGGGGAGGGCTTCTGGTACGGCGTAGGGTATGGGTTAGGGTTAGGGTTAGTGTTAGGGTTAGGGCTCGGTATAGGGTATTGGTTAGGATTAGGGTACGTGTTAGGGTTAGGGTAGGGTTTAGGGTTAGGGTACGCGTTAGTGTTAGGGTAGTTATTAAACCTAACCCACTCTCTAGATACCCCTTAGCACGTAAAGGAATATTATTTGGAGGTCCAGCCATGGAGAAGAGTTTAGACACTAGGATAAGATAAGGAACACACCCATTATAAATAAATCACATTAGGATTCTCTTTTTAAGCTGTTCCTTAAAACACTAGTGCTTAGA